>NC_141033.1:39783500-40089500 GCF_052040795.2 Danio rerio | reverse complement strand
AGCTCCCTCTGCTGGACGGGTAAGTAGCAGGCCAGACTATTCACCTTATTCTCAGCTGTCGAGTGGGCGCTGCCATTTGAATCTTTTTGTCTCGTGACTTCCGGTCACATTCACTTCCATTCATTTTTTGACGTTAACAACTGCTCGTTACGCTGCTTGATGTTGCAATTTAATATTTTCTTATTATATTATGCTACTTGGTCTGTGTAGTCATGCAAACATTTGTTTGTTGAGCAAGTAGTTTGGCCACTTTCTGCCGTTTATTATTCCTAGTCATTTCTCCCATAGGCGACTGAATCGGAAGTTCTAAGACAATCGTGAAAACAGGCGCACTTCCGCATTTTAGAATAAGGTCAATAGAACTGTATATAACTTGACAATATTTTTGTTAAAGCTGTGAACCTACACTGGTCTCACGGTTCGGTTACGATTATCATGCCATCGATTCGGTTCAATTCGATATTTCGGTGCATCACGGTGCATTGACTGTGCTTTTCATACACAGTTTTATTTTTCTTCACAGCAGCAGTTCTTGTATTAAAATGTAAGAATATATTTATATTTACATACTATTTGTAATACAATTTTGTCATTTAATACAAACAGTCATATATATAAAATGTACCTTTAAACACAAGCATTTAGCAAATAATATAAACAAATATAAATATTCAGCTCACTTTCTGATCCTTGTCTAGTTCTCTTACACCTCTTTGATTGGCCACACCCTCAACAAAAACAGTTGCGATTGGCTCTTGCACACTGCACTCTTCACAGATGAGTGACACTGATAAGCGGCAGGCGGCAGCGGCGATCTCACAGCTAATGTATGATAGACACGGTGGAGAAAACTCTGCAGACACGCGCTCATTTCTGTATCCAGAAGTAAAGCTGTAAAACAGCCGAGAGGGGAAGAAAAGCCACACCAACAGGTCAAATGGGCCACTGTGTGTGTGTGTGTGTGTGTGTGTGTGTGTGTGTGTGTGCATGTGTTTGTGTGTGTGACAGAGAGAGAGAGAGAGAAAGAAATGGAGTACTTTCATTCTCTCGATCTCAGTGAAATAGGGGCTTTTGCTGTATAGCAAGTGAAAAGACTGATCCAGCAAACACACACAGTGAACTTGTGCACAGTTTATGAGTTTTAAGTAGTTAGAGCGTTGTAAACACTCGCGCTCGCCTCCCTTGCGACAGAGCGCATATGAGGTAAATGACGTCAGTAATAACCGGTTATGATTATTACTGAACTGATACCGCGTCTGCATCGCGGTGCACCAAAGAAATGATTAACTTTGACACCCCTAATTTTTGTGTATTACATTATAGACTGCATTTAATTAGGCCTGTCACAATAATCAATATATTGACTTCTAGCAACATTTTAGCTGATTGTGCCACATAATAATTCTGAAAATGCTTAGTTTTTTAACTATTTGAAATAAAATGCAACTAATTGAAATAAAATATTTGAAATCAAATGTTAGACATCCCCACATTTGGACTTACTATACACTTAAACTCTCATTGTAAATCTCTAATTGACAGGCAAAGATCTGGACCGGCTGCTTTGTCTGACTCATGATGAGGGGCTTCACCTGTGGGACGTGGCCCGTCCAGACAGCGACGACACTTTGACCCTTCTGAGTTCTGCTGACGCTCGACCGCTTGTCCAGCTCCCCGACGGAGTTTCGCTCGAGTACTTTATTGGGGGTACATGGCTACCAGATGAGGAGCGGACTCTTTTAGTGGGTGGGAGTAATCAAGGAGAGCTCCACCTCCTGGACTGCAGTGGGAGTGGCTTAAGGCTTATCAAATCCCTGAAAGGCGGGCATTCGGCTACAGTGCGATGCTTCCAGTGGGATGCGATTGGTCGATCTCTGGTGACGGGCGGGGAGGATGGCCAGTTGTTGCAGTGGAAGGCGGGAGCAGAGGAAATCAGTGTGGGGAAGAAAGAGTCTCTTAAAAGCATCTCCTCAATGCAGCTCAAAACTAAAGCTCACAGAAAACAAGCTACAAAGACGGACTGGTCAAAAGTTGCATGATCGTGTTGTGTATATCTGTAGGAGAAACTCAAAGAGACAGTTGAAAATGAAATGGATAACAGAGAAACTGATTCCTGCTTTCACAAATGAGCACAACAGTCAGTCTGGACAAGAAACTACACATTATTTTTGAATAATATTATCTATTGCAGAGACTGTAATAATAATAATAAATTCATGTGTAGCCTGAGGGCGAGTAAAATGATAGCCAATTATTATTTTTTTTTATCTCAAATATCTCTTTAAAGAATTTATATATATATATATATATATATATATATATATATATATATATATATATATATATATATATATATATATATATATATATATTGGAGCATAGGGCTGGGCAATAATGCAAAAAGAAAATCACAATATCATGTTTTATATCATTCAATATCAATAATTTTTGAATATTTTTAACAATACATTTAGGATTTTTTTGTTATTTAACCACATTATTGTAATTTACCTAAAGCAAATAGTTCTAGTAGTCAAAAACAAAAATATTTTAATAGAATATCTGATCAATTTCTAATAAAATAAACATAAGTGTTAAAGAAACTCTTAAACTTAATAAATCAAATGTTATAAAGTGTGTGCAATGGTTAAGCGTAAATACTGAACAATCTTTAAACTTTAGGGTAGATCAACATCTGTAAGGTGTCAATAATAATGATACAGTAAACCTCAAACTCCGTAAACAAAACAAATTATGAGAATCAAATCATGAGCTTTCAAGTAATGGAATCAGCCATCATTATTCAAATACATACTGCAACATTACAAATTGTGAAGTTGAATGACTGCATTTATGCAGAGCAGAAAATTCTAATATTCTGAAAGCTATAATAAATAATATTGTGTTTTGGTGTTTTGAGTTGAAACTTTAAACACATTCTTACACATTAATTCTGGTGACGCAAAAGACTTGCTTTAAATCTTGAAAAAGGGTTAAAAAAGGTGCCCTTTAAGTTATTTATACACTATGATGTTTTTTGAATATATGTTTTTGATCTTGAATTTGGTCTTAATAATCATACTTTTTTAAAGTGTCATTAGTAATTCTTGGATAAGTACTGTGTGTGCTTTGAAATGCAAATGTGGGGTTCAAACAGGCACCGTTTGTCTCTTGAGATTTAAGAGCTCCCTCTTGTCATTTACTTTGAGAGTGTATTTTACTATCTTCAGTGTTTGATTCTCAGTGGAAACAGATGAGGAGTGTCCAGATGTAATGTAAAGCCTGGTAAAGTTCAATATGCTGAACGTGCCACAACAGAACAGACTTTCCAGTAAGCGGAAGCAGCCTCACCCTCAATAATACTCGAGAATGCTGCAGAACGTGATGTGAATTCGTTATTTGGCATGTAGCACAGGAAGTGACAGCTGAGAGAAATTGACAAACTGTTTTTGCTTGTTGTTTGTGGATCCTCTGTGTGTTGTAAACACCCTTAAATAAATGAAAGAGTTTTAAGACACCCTGGATATCCACACTGTCTCTTTTAAAGTAAACAAATGCTCAATCGGCATTCTCAAGTGATATCTAAACTGCAATTGACACCCTGCTCCCTAGAGTCCCTAGAAAGAGTTTTGTTCGAGCTAATATGCTCTTATTCTATTCTATTCATTTTTTATTATTATTTTAAGATAACATTTCCGAATTGTATGTCCTCCTAGTTTTTTTTTTACCACCAAACTCAACTCAGACCCTCATACACACTTTGATTTGACTCTTCAGTAATATTAAGCCATTTAAACTCATTATTTTTTTATTACATCTAGCAATCTTTTATAAGTGTGTCCAATTTGTGAACTCGTGCACTATTTTATTCCATTTCTTGAGGTTTAAGTAGTACGAGAAAGATTTGCTCATGGGAACAAACATGCACTTTAAATACCTGAATGTTATTTTGTTAGTACATGAGTGCAAATAGTAGTGCTCCATTTTGGGACAAAAACGTATATTTTGCTAATCTAGATACTAATTCATGTTAGTGTTATAGCGTTTTAGCATACACTCAGAGATAAAGGTACAGGAGCTGTCACTGGGGCAGTACCTTTTCAAAGGGTGCATATTTTTACCTGAAGGGTCCATAATGGTATCTAAAAGATACTTTTTAGGTACATTTGGGTACTAATATACACCTTTGAGATGCCACTGTGGACTCTGGCTACAAATATGTATCTTTTGAAAAGGTCCTGCCCCAGTGACAGCTCCTGTACTTTTATTTCTGAGTGTGTGTAGAGTAGAAACATAAAAAGAACAAGGCTATATTCATGAAACTCATGGATTAACTTATGCTCACAATGCTAATTTAAAAAATAAATAATATTAGCTAGGATTGAAATATTTAAGCAACATGCTAATTCAGATTACAAATATGCCAGCAAAATTATTAATAAAGTGGGGGCGACGCGGTGGCGGTAGTGCTGTCACCTCACAGCAAGAAGGTCGCTGGTTTGAGCCTCGGCTCGGTCATTTGGCATTTTTGTGTGGAGTTTGCATGTTCTCAATGCGTTTGTGTGGGTTTCCTCCGGGTACTCCGGTTACCCCCACAGTCCAAAACATTTGGTACAAGTGAATTGGGGAGGCTAAATTGTCCGTAGTGTATGTGTGTAAATGAGTGTGAATGGATGTTTCCCAGTGATGGGTTGCAGCTGGAAGGGCATCCGCTGTTTAAATTGTGCTGGATAAGTTGCCGGTTCATTTCACTGTGGCGAGTGGCGACCCCTGATTAATAAGAGACTAAGCTGAAAAAAAAAAAAATAAATGAAAGAATGAAGTGTTTTAACAATGTAAAGAAATGTTTATATTTATAACATGCAAGAAAAACGACTTGCAGAATGATAAAACATGCTTGCAAAGCTAATGCTTATGCTAGTAACAAACTGACTACTATACCAGTTTGGAGAACAATTTATTTTTGTAAAAAAGCTAAGAAGACCTTTAAATTTGTATATTTTTTTTAAAGAAATCAGAACTTAAACGCAGCGATTTTGCATGAGATGACAATACACTGGAAGCCCTGGGGCTGGCTGATGGAAATTAAAAGTCTGTGTGCATATACCCTATTAGTTTATTAAAGTAATACATTTATTACAGGAATATGATATAAATCAAAAAAGAGAATGGTACATTTTAAACTTGAATTAGTTTGTGACTATTTATTTTGAAATCCATCAGAAAAACATCCTTTTTTTGTGTGTGTGTGTGTGTGTGTGTGTGTGTGTGTGTGTTAGTAATTTACATGTACAGCAGAAACAGGCAACAAACAAAAATTCCAAAAATAATTTAAATAAAAAAAAAACACAAAACTAATGGAAGGCATTCACAAAGCGCCAAAAACAGATTCATAATAGCTTACAATAGACAGAGCTTTTACATTTGTTACAGCTTTGAAAGACTTCATTAACAGTATAAGTTTGTTGACAAAAACCTTGTTTAAAGAGGGGATTTTGAAAGTCCATAATATTCCACAGATCCTCAAGTAAAGAATTTACTATTTAATTTTTTTATCACCATTTTCAAAAATAACAAATAATTTTTCTAAATTTAGAAAAAAAAAAACTTGCTCTTGTGAATATGAAATTTGGCCAACAACAACAACAACAACAACAACAACAACAACAAAAAGGTTTATAAAAGAATTTAGCATTATTTTCCTTTTTACATTCATGGAAACCAAAGATAACATTCTTATATGTAAATTTCCGTAGGATTCGGGATTCACTAAGCAAAAAAAAAAAAAAAAAAAAAAAAACAGTCATTCATTTATGTTCTTTTCGGCTTAGTTCCTTTATTAATCAGAGGTTGCCACAGTGGAATGAAACGCCAACTTATCCAGCATATGTTTTACGTAGCGGATGCCCTTCCAGCTGCAACCCATCACTGGGAAAGACATCTCTTATTTTGTTTGTTATAAAACAAATGTGTAGGGTAATGACCAAACTGTCTTCCAGGAAATATTCACAAAACCATTTCAATATGACATTACATATAAGGCACAGTAACAGAATCTTCCTGAAACAGGGAATATTTTCTTATTACATTTTGATTTGGATAAAGAAAGGCACTGTTTAACAATAAATGTTTTCCAAAGGTCAACTGAATGACAAGTGATTGGACATGAAGATCCTTTAAAAAGCATAAAAACACCTTGTGGGATAGCATCAGCAACAGTAGCAAAGTCTTTTGGGCTCACAGGAAGTCAATGCTTAACTAAAATTTCAGAGAAGTTACAAAGTAAACCACTGTCATTAAAAAGTTGCGAGACAAAAATTATAGAATTTTTAAACCAGTTATTGAAGAATAGAGATTTGTTTTTATTATTCCAAATTACAGAAAAACATCCCTGAGCGTTGGGATGGGTTGGGATCGTGTCTTGGATGCGTAACAGGCATTCTCAGTCTACGCACTGACGCACGTGCTGACGTGCGCGTTCTCGTCACTCATTTCCTGAAACACATACATGAAACCGCAGCTGAGCGTAAAAAAGGTGCCATATGATCCCGATGCTCGTGCGATGTTCTGATAGCTCACGCCAGGTGTGCTCTTCTCTTCTCTTTCTCCTGTTTTCTGGAGTGAGACGCTCATCGTAAGGGTTGGGCCCTCAAACAGGTTTAACTCCATTCCTTAATAGATGAATTATTTCCTTTTCTATTTATCGTAAAAAAATTGTCATCGTTCTGAATATGGCTTATTGATTTTGTTTATATTTTTTCTTTTAATAAATTTGTACTTTGCTCAAAACACATTCAAGCTTTTGCAAAGGATCGTGCATTAATAAACTTTCGCATTCGAAACAGATGTGCATGAATTAGTTTTATTATTTTTGCAATAAAACACATGATATAATTAAAACACTAAGACAGAATAGTAAGGTGACTCTCTTTCCTGCTCGCACACACCTCAACCCAACTTCTCTATTCATCGTAAAGGGTAGCCTTGGAGTTATCCACCCTCCCTTGCGTGGTGATTGACAGTATTATCGCCCAATCACGTCTTTTGGATTCTTCAAACTGACCAATGGCGTGGCGCTGTAGGCCCGAACCCGGCCCAGCATGGTAGAACGCGTCCGTGTTATGTGTGCCATGGACTCAGCCCAGTAATATTGACAATAGGGCGAAAAAGGGACCGATATTCCCTAAGAAAACATATTTTCTGGATACAAATAACCTGCAAACGCGGCGTGTGGATATAAAGAGGTACCCGGGGATGTTCGTATTTCAGCTGGATCTATTTCTATCGTCGGAAAATTGAGTGTTTGATGGGATTATTGCTGTGGGTTTGGCAGTTTTTAAGGCCAAAAACGGATTTTGTGTCTTTATTTTTATTTTTCTGCTGCTTCAAGAGGCCTTGAAGGAGGAAAGACGGTTAAAAACACTCAAATCAGTTCCTCACATCGAAAACATCAAGGTAAATTCAATATTTGAAGGTTTTTATTTCGCCTATCATGCTCAAGTTGAGATCCGGTACGTTTTGATGTTTCACATCCCAAAGTAAATAAGTCAAAAATAGGTTAAAGCTTCAAAACATTTCCTGTACAGTTTCTAAAGAGTTGTATGTTGTATTAGTTAGCTAAAAGGAGCAATGAAAACCCCCCCACTCAATATTTCCCACACATGTTGACTTGTAGGCAGCATATGAATGGGTGGATGAGTGAAAATCCGCAAAGAAAGCTCATTCTTCATCCGTTGTAGTTTGCAGTCGGTCTGTCAGCTGATTGTGTGTGTGCTTTAAGTGTGTTTAGATCCATCAGGACATCATGCACTCTTATAGATTGCAGAATTGTACAGCTTTCTACTTTAATAGGTGTTTTTTAAGAACTTTTTTGTTTTCCATGTTGCTTTTGTGCACCCCAGAACTTGTTTGTTATGATGTACCAACCCACCCAAAACACGCCGTTCCGACTGTTGCTCCATTTGTCTGTGCCAACTTCTTGTTTTGGCTCAGTGGCACGATGCCTCTGTGGTCTGCTTCGCTTCAGCTGCCTGGCAGTTTGGCAGATGCAATGTCCCATCGCCATCAACAACGACACATGCGGCGGATTACACTCTGTGTGGTTGTTTTTGGGTGACCTTCATTCAAACTAATGAGAGAGGTTATCTCTAAATACCTGATTCTGAAGATTAGGGACAGGGCATCAGTGGCAGTGTTTTTTTAGATTAATGACTGTGCATGAGTGTTTTCTAGATCCTGGTTCACTTTTTCTCAGTTGGTACAGTGGATAAGCCATTGGATGTTTTTATACCTGCAGATTTTTATACAGCAGTGAGCTAGGAACAGCCTGGATATCTGGGATTATCTCTCACAATGTCATAAACTAGCTCAGTGTCACTGCAGTAGAGGTTGTATGATGTGTGATCTGTCTATCTGTTTATTTCATTTACTTGACATTTAGTCAATATACTTGTTTTTGCTAAGAGTAGTTAAATAAAGGTTGTCATTCTGCGATATTTTGCAGAAGTGTGTAATTTTGTGTGATGCTGCATACAGAAATCTCTTGTTGTGGAAGTCAAAGCAGAATTAACATAGGTCATGACCTTTCATCACCAAATGTTTTTCTCACAAAACTTACAAAAGTGTTGTCCTGTCCAATTGCACCTCAAAATTAAATCTACATATGAAGAGTTAAGATGCAAAAACCCCTAAATGTTGTCTGCAATTTTCTTCTAAAATGAGCATTTTTATCAGGCTTCTGAGTGTAGGCTCAGTAATATCACTTATGACAAAAAAAATAAGACCCTTTCATGGACTTTAAAGTGAAATAGCTCAACATAAACAAAGGAGGCTGAGAAAAATGTTCATTGTCGATGGAAATTTCAGATGGCACTTTTTGTATCTGAACTCTTCAAATATTTGTTTCCATAATTAATTTTTTGTGTTTTAATAATATAAATTAAGCACATCTTTTATTATTTCTGTAATTATTTATTTGGTTATTGTAATTTTGCATTAGTTTTCTATTATGTGATTGGTTTTTTAATGTTATGTTTAAAGTAAACTCTTATTTCATAATTTATAATGTGTGATTTATTTAAAACGGCATACATTCAGTAAGGGGTATCACCATATGTAAACATGCATATTATCACTGTAAGGTTTTTACTTTTATTAATCAAAGATGCATTAAATTGATAATAAAGTGATGTCCTGATCAGGTATTTTTGCTTTTAAGTCAGAGTTGTTTGATTTTTGAGTATCTACCGATACTGAAACCAAATCCGATACTTCTGTTATACATAAAAAAAACAATAAAGAAGAGCGAAGAAACAGATTCAGTGTTTCTTATTTTTTATTTAATTCTCCTTTTTTAACATTTAACAACTCCTTTAACAAACAGAGCACTTCTGTGAGGTAGCGTAAACAATCCAGTAATAAATAACATAAATTCTTCACTTTAGTGCAACAATAAATATATTAAAAAATATCTAATATAAAAACAAATAGCATCTCCACCTAAAATAATCTGCAAGCAATTCCAAGTTTACAAATCTCACAGTTTGCTTTGGCAATGTCGTCGTAATCAACTTTATAATACCTCCAGACCGCAGACATATGCACGATTTCTACTTTATGTCATCCCACGTGCATTGCTGTTTTTCTGTGAAGTCAAGAAAGAGGTCAAACTCCGTGCCACCACATAACTATTGATGTGTTATAAAATAATGAGAATATTCATATACATATATATTAGAGTCCTGATCGGGAGGAAACGTCTGATTCCTATTAAGTCCAAAACCACGTGATTGGATCTTGACATCCCCAATCAAAAGTTATGGATAACACTGACAATATTATGTAGAAGAAAACTTATGATTTTTCAGCTTTGAATCAGACAAAGATTATTTTAAGTATAACTGTTTCACAATATTACAATATTTTCTTATTATATATTTGATTAAATAATGGCACTATTGGTAAGTAAAACTTAAAAAAAAAAAAAAAAAGAAATCTTTAAGGGCCATGAAACCCCCTCGTTTCAGCAGGGTGTTTTCACACCTCTACTTTGGAAAAAGTCAGAAAAGTGGGCGTGTCCAGCTCTGTTTAGGGGGGAGTGTCGGAGGAACTAAAGTGGGAGGGTGTGGGAGTGTCTATTTGGGCACGCGCGAGTTTCAGTCAAAATACTCACACACAGTAGAAAGAGATGGTGTTTAACCTACATGGACATCTGTAGTGGAATTATTTGCCAAATTATTAAATGGTGGACTTTAACTGCAGTTTGGCTCTTTCATTCAGGGAATTCATTCATGCCCCTCGCGAAACGAGATATTTGATTCGAGGATCTGCTCTAAGCGTGTATTTTTCATGCAATGTTTGATACTGCACGGCGAATGAGAGAAAAAAAACCTCCGCATTTTCCGGAAACTTAGATGCACACGGCAGGTAGTGTCAGAAAGCCGCGTGTGTTATTCCGGTCACTAAATGCGGTTAAAAACCCTACACGAGGTTAAAGTTTGGTTGTGGTGCTAACATGTTATGGTGCAATAGTTAACTCAGTTCGATACGAACAAACTAAATAAACAAAGAGCACTGGTCGCTCACTTACCAAATCTGTAGAGACAGGACAATCACCAGCAACTAGAGCCGCGTCTATATGGAGAGAATACTACAAACGAATCCAGATCTCAGCGTTTGCAGATGAGAACAGCTCTCAGGTAAACAATAATCCTCCTTAGACACGTAAGTTATTGTTGTCGAGCGTCGCGTACACTGTTAATCCACACGTGAGTCTGAGCTCTCACAGAGAGAAAAAGAAAACGAAACTTAACGGCAGCAAACTATAAAAGCAACACTTCACGCTTGTTTTGCCAACACAACGTGGCGTCCATGTCGTGTAAACACAGAAATGAATATTAATGAAGTTGCACAATAGAGCGCTCTGATTGGTTTGAACCAAGCCTTACTCATGCATTAATGCAACACACTGTAAGACGTAATAAGACTCACTCTGGCACAGACGCCCAGTCTGCACGCTGGAATACAGGCTATTATGTCATGACCGTGACGCAGCTTCAAAAATTCGTTTCAAACAGGAAGTACGAATTTGCTTGAAATAACGCAAAAACAACCAATTTACACTTTTTAGTGTAATATAGGTGTCTTAATAGTGTTTTTAGCAGTGTGGGACACATATACGACTGTCAACAGCTCAAAAAATGTGTTTTGGTGTTTCGTGACCCTTTAATGTTTTCAAACTTTTGACGGGTACTGTACTTGGGTAAAGTTTGACTTTTCCCAGCTGAGGTCATTCTCAGACTTTTAACCACAATGAGTTCATGTGTTTATTAATTTTTGCTGACCTTATGTGTTTTTCGTCAGTGTTCTCCTGCTTGTCTTGGTTGTTGCTCGAATATGAAATTCGTTGTGATATTCATTTGGATAGAAGACAGCCAGGCCTATTTTTTTCTGAGAACAGAAGAAGTGGCTCAGGAAATATATAGCATTGTTTGTGGTCTCTTGCTCAGTGCAGCATTATGGGATATCACCAGTGAACATTGGCAGCATCTCACTCCTTTGATGTCTGCTAATTTAAGCCTCTCGGACCGCATTATAAAAATGCTCTGATTGGCCAGATTAAAAAACACACCGGCTTCGGACATCCAGTTCAGAGTATTGGCTAAAATGCACTTTTTTGTGCAAATACACTCATGTCTGCTTTATCAATCAGAAGACACAAAGCAAATAAGTTTAGTTTGAAATCTTCTGAGGTTATGTTTACATGACAACGATGTACCCAAAAACAGGAACGTTTTTTCTTGCATTTTACAAAAATCTTTTTACAAAACAAGGTTTTCAAAAATGTCATCTTGTTAATAAACTACTTGTAAGGAAAAGAAGTGACAATGTGCAGTCGGTGGCTCCGCAGTGATATGTATGTTGAATTTGCAGTGTGTGTGTAAAATTAATCTCCTTTATTGGTTTTAATGTAATGTAAAGCCTTACTTTGCTGATGGAAAGTTGGCAAATGCTTGAGCAATAACAATACTACCATGTATTCCATCACTGACGTGTGTTTGTTCACTCTTGCCTTTTATTCTACACCTCCTTAAACACGTACCATGCATGCATGTGACATCATCATTTTCAAAGGCTCTTGTTTTCAGGCATTTAGATAGGCATTCCAGTGGCAGTGTTTTAAAAAAACTCCACTTGTTACCCATTTCACATTTATGTTCCCACGCCCCAAAATTTAATTGTCGTGTAAAGAAGCTGGCAAAATACACCAAAAGTTTACCTATTTTCTTGGCTGAAAACATTGCTGTGGAAATAACCCCTGGGTTTCAGTAACATTATCAGAGATGAGGTGGTCTTTCACTGCTTCCTTGGCTTATTTTAAAGGCAAGGACTTGGTTCTTCATCTC
Organism: Danio rerio; assembly: GCF_052040795.2. NCBI lineage: Eukaryota > Metazoa > Chordata > Actinopteri > Cypriniformes > Danionidae > Danio > Danio rerio. The sequence continues at coordinate 40,077,096 of NC_141033.1, read as the reverse complement.
TGTCTTCCTGTTAAAGCCTGTTTACTTCCTGTTAAGCTTTTCTCCAATTCTCCCATTCTACAGGGTCTTTTCAACTGACAGTGATTAAATTACTTCAGTTCATAGCCCCAGTGGCATTGGCCACTTGTAGGCTTGCCAGTTTGACTGTTGTTTTCAGCTCTGACACTTTGCAGCATTTCAAACGCTTGCTGTGAATTATGTCAACAAGTTGAAAAGTCTACGTTCTCTTTTTTCCCCTATATGTTTTCTAACGTAAGATTTCTATATCCAGTGTTGCATCACGTGTTATTAGGACAGAGGGTAAGAAACTAGTTACGTTAGAAAACATATAGAGGAAAAAAGAGAACGTAATACTTTTCAACTTGTTGACATATTTTTGTCAACAATATATTTCTATTTCAATAAAAATATTTCTATTTTTGTGATGTCACAGCTGAACAACAGCATATACTGCTAGGATTGTCACGATACTGGAATTTGATATAAATCAATACTCAAATTTTAAAAACGTCCATTTCTCGCGAACATTTAAGCACTGTGGAGCATGTTCTTAAACAGCTCTGATTTGCCATTTTGTTCACATGCTCAGCAGACATGACTGTGATTGGCCGTGAGGGTCATCATTTCACCGAATTCACAGTTGTTCACTGAGTGTAACCACAAATAGAGGGACACTGGAGCGTTTCAAAGTCACTTTGATCAGCTGGTTTGTCTAAGCTGACATACGAGTGATCCGCTGATGAATCGTGACTTAAAAACGCTCCAGTGTCCCTCTCTACACTCAGTAAACAGTGGTGAGTTTGGTGAAATGATGACCTTCACGGCCAATCACAGTCTTTTTTGTTGAGCATGTGAACACAATGGCAAATAAGCTATGTTTAAGAACGCACTCCACACTGCTTAAATGTTTGCGGGAAATGGACGTTTTTAAAATTTCAATTCCGATTGGTATTGAATTGTAGTATCGTGACAACCCTATATACTACCATGACAAAGATCACCTCAGGTACAGATTGTGTTTGTTTTCAGGAGTAAATGCTACCATTTAGTACTAAATGCCATACTACTAAAAGCAGCAGCAGATATTTCACCTCAGATCTAGGCTTGTCATGATACTGGAATTTTAAAAACATCCGTTTCCTGCTAACATTTGAGCGCTGTTGAGGTCATCCTTAAACAGTGCTGATTTGACGTGAAGGTCATTAGTTCACCAAATTCTTTGCTGTTTACTGAGTGTTACCATAAATACAGGGACACTGGAGCATTTTAAAGCCGTGATTCATCAGCGGATAGCTCGTATGTCTTATAGACAAACCAACTAATCGACGTGACTTTGAAACACTCCAGTGTCCTTGTATCTGGGGTTACACTCTGTAAACAACAGTGAGTTTGGTGAACTGATGACCATCACAGTAATTTCTGTTGAGCATGTGAACACAATGGCAAAGAACGCAGTCAACAGCGCTCAAATGTTAGCGGGAAATAAACATTTTTTTTTATTTCAGTATCGATTGGTACTGAATTCCAATATCATGACAACCCTACTCACATCTCTAAAATAAAATAACTTGCGTATAGTTTGAAAATGAAAGTCGCTCAGTCACTCAGTAGTAGGGTTGTCACGATAATGGAATTCGATACCAAAAGGTACTAAAACTTTAAAAATAACCATTTCCTGCCAACGTTTAAGCGCTGTGGGGCACTTTCTTAAACAGCGCTGATTTGTCGTTGTGTTCACATGGTCAACAGAAATAACTGATTGGCCCTGACTGTCATCGGTTTACCAAACTCACCGCTGTTTTCTGAGTGTAACCACGGATACAGGGACACTGGAGAGTTTCAAAGCCCCGTCAAACAGCTGGTTTGTCTATAAGCTGACATACGAGCAATCCACTAATGAATCGCAGCTTTTAAATGCCCCAGTGTCCCTGTATTTATGGTTGTACTCAGTAAACAGAGAGAAGAATGCGTTTAAATGTTAGTGGGAAATGAACATTTTTAAATTTTCAATATCGATTGGTACTGAATTTCAGTATCATGACAACCCTACTCAGATCTCTAAAATAAAATAACTTGCAGACAGCTTGAAAATGAAAGTCGCTCAGTCACTCAGTAGCCTATTAATAGTGATAAAGAGGTTTATTGTGTAATAATTAGATTAAATCCTTTACGTTTCATTGGGAGTGCAGTGACTGGTATTTAAATGTTTCTGTCATGTCACTTTTCATGCAAACAGCCAAATTGCTTGTTGCTGGAATCTTGTTGCATCATGTGTTGTCAGGACATGGCGTTAGGAAAAGCAATTCTTTGAGTATGTTTCTGCCGTAATATCATGCATGACATTCATGCAGACACCTGTAAACTTGTGAAAAACATGATCCTGACTCATGCAGTTAACACAGTCTATGTCCTGCACCCCTTCATTTTATTTCCAATATGCTTATGAGCTTGTTTCCATACGGTTTTATCTTTCATCTGAGTTTGAATTCCTGCCTTTATTTACATCTCTGTCTGGATTTTCATTCTATCCACCGCAGTTCCTTCCTTTAGCCATTTGTGGTCCGTTTCATAATTACCCATGCTTTTGAATTGCAAACTTTGTCTGAGGCATTAAAACATCTAGCCTGGTTTTATTTCTCCTTACACTGGACCTGCAAAACAGCTTAATGAACAGACATAATGAGAAAACACACTCATTGCTAATATGAAGTCCCCTGTGAAGCTAATGGCTGTTTACAGTGACTGCTGGAGATGAGCTTGACATACTCTTGTGTTGTTTTGATACTAAGCACTTGATTTATATGGGATTATTTCATCTTTCATAAAACAGTCCCACCAGATTTGTACAGAACTGACCATTAAGTGTCCACAATTGAACTGACCAATAACTGTGCAATTATGTTGCCTATTTAGTGTCAGTGACAGTAGTGTATTTATTTGCCTGAAAATATTTTGGCTTGCTAATGTTAGGCTCAAGAAACATTGGAGATTGTAATAGATTGTTGTGGTCTGTAATTATAGTCAGCTTGCTCGCACTTTACTGGGTGATCAGTAATATCTATTTAATATCCAACTAAAGACATTGACAGTTGTATCAAATCTTGAGTCTTGTACATAAACTCACTAAGTCTGTAATATTTAGGAATAAAACATATTGTTCCAGCTTTCTTGTGTAATTCAAAAGCAATGTCTAATTTTGATGGGCACTATAAGAATGGACTACTTGATCTAGAGTCGTTTCCAAACAAAAGCAAATGGATTCATGAACAAAGGGTCATTCCTTATGGCTGTTAGCAAAGTCGGCCCACAATGGTCACTTTTTTTTTTTAAATATTTGCAATCATATGATCTTGGGAGGGGATTCATTTTGAAAGCTTAAGTTATTTAAGATCTTTCATGGGACATTATAACCCTGAATTGTTCCTGAACATGTACCCAAGGACTATTAATAGGATAGAGGTTTTTTTTTTTAAACATACCACACACAGAGACACATGATGATTTGAAGTACAGTAGAAGTCAAAATTATTAGCCCTCCTTTTTTCAATTATTTTCCAAATGATGTTTAACAGAGCAAATATTTTTTACTGTATTTCCTATGATATTTTTTCCTCTGGAGAAACTTATTTGTTTTTATTTTGGCTAGAATAAAATCAGTTAAAAATAAAAGAAAACATCGTAAGGTCAATATTATTAGCTCCCTTAAGCAATTTTTTGACTGTCTAACTGTCTACAGAACAAACCATCATTATGCAATGACTTTCCTAATACCCCCAACTTGCCTAGTTACTCTAATTAACCTAGTTAAGCCTTAACGCTGAATATTAGTAGGGCTACATGATTCTGTATGTCTAAAATAAAGGTTAACATGAGTATGGTATTATTATTATTGTTATTTCTCAAACATATGATAAAACAACAATAATATTAGGCCTATTTGTGTTGGATTACTGTTGGTTAAAATGCTAAATTTCATGTAGACTTGAACATAAAACAGACTTGAATAGACTTTAAATTTGTCCTGGTCGTCAATGTCAATAGTGATGACATCAGAATACAATTATTCATAATTCTGGAAGTTGAGACATGCTTAACATTTGTCATTGACAACATTATTAGACCTTTATTAGTCAATAAAGTGATGACTTTAGCATACAATTATTCATAGTTCTGGAAGTTTAATTATTACGTTTGAGACATGTTTGTCATTGACAACATTATTAGACCATTTTTTCACTGGCAAAATCAGACATTTGTCATTATCAGATTCCCTCTTGTGCTCCATTTAACATATAGGCTAGAGTAGTTATGCTGTCCTCGTAAACATTTATTGTCAGGCTCAACACTTTGTGTTGGCTATGTAAGAAAAAACAAATTAAATGCTTGTTGTAATCATCACTTTAAATTGCAATATAAACATTTAAATGATGTGCGTGGTTTTGGTTTCACTTTCACTGCCGAGTGTGCTCATGTAATGGCTGCCGTCAGTCTGGGGAAAAAAAACAGACATACAAATCATACTTTCCTTGCGGCTCCCAAACCATCGCTCTGTGCAAAAAACAGCGTTATTTACAACTTTATTATGTTTATTCACAGCCTATGTAGGTTCTGTTTACTAAGGTAGACTTCATTCACGCACGCACATGCACGCACGCACACGCATCCTCTTGGTAGTAAACAAACAGCTCATGTGTGATTTTGCGGCCGCGAATACATCATTACATTAAGACAGAAATTGCATTTTTGGGAGAATTCTATCATAGGAATACAGTATGTGACACTTTTAACACCATTTGGAGGTGTCCATGTTGCTGAGCAGCGTAGATAAAACAATGTGAAAATTAGTATGACTGCCTTTATGCTTCTCCTGAACTTCTACCGAAAGTAAAATTGGCTGAATCGTAGAGATGCTGGATTGTATTTGTGTGGGGGTCGAATGGCGATTGCAATCTTTTTTTCGATTAATCATGCAGCCCTAGTCAGAGATTATGTACTGTCATCATGGCCAAATAAAATAAATCAGTTATTAAAAATCAGTTATTAAATCTATCATGTTTAGAAATGTGTTGAGAAAATTTTTTTTTTGTTGAACAGTAATTGGGGAAAAATATACAGGGCGTCTAATAATTCACAGGGGTTAATAATTTCAACTTCAACTGTAATTTGTTTGTTTCAACATACTTTCTTTGAAAAAAAAAATGCAACGACACTTTTTTTTTTTTTTGGGGTATGCAAAGAGCAAATTTGAGACCATATTGGCATAATACTTTCCACTGATGCAGTTGCTGCTGCGTTTATGTTGTCTTACATGTCTTTTTCCCTATTTTTTCAGGGCTATGTCCTCCGCAGCCACCACTCCTCCATCAGTGGATAAAGTAGACGGATTCTCCCGGAAGTCTGTCCGGAAGGCCAAGCAGAAACGTTCTCAGAGTTCCTCACAGTTCCGCTCTCAGGGCAAACCAATCGAGCTCACACCTCTTCCCCTGCTCAAAGGTGAAGCACTTACGATTATTAGATACTCGCATAACAGCTAATAACTTTCCTCTGAAGTCATTTGGCCTCTGGAATTGATATGAAGCAGTGTGACATTCTTGGTTCAGTGGTATACAGCGAATAAGCATTAAACCTTTGCTGTAAATTTAAAGCTGATGTTTCAAAGATCTTGTTTTCAAAATGCTAACGTTATTAGCTTATTTGAATATATATATAGCGAGTTTGAACCAATCTGGGCATGGAGGAGGGACAATACATCAATGTATCATGTCTGGTTTGTCCGGAGACACAGTGACGAGGGTTTTTTTGTCAAATCAGCGTTGTCAAATTTTGATGACGTAACCGCACTGATTCCGGGGCCTCTGGAAGTCCGTGATACAGCACTGGAAAGCTGTATGATTCTCTTCTTTATGCCAATCTTTGAATTGTATGAATCGGATCAGCGGATCAAAAGTTATTAAACATTTAAGAGCAACACTTTTTTTTAGCCGCGGGTGGCTGTCTCGGTCTTTAAGGGTTAAAACCGTTGATATGCAATTGTTCATGGTATGATAATCGTGCACGTTCAAATCGTGGTAGACCGTCATACCGGTATATTGTTACAACCCTACTACACAGACAGGTGTCAAGTTTCAAAATAGTTCAGCTTTTGCCACTGTGTGGATTATTACTGAAGGTGTGTTGGTGTTTTTACTTCTAGTTAAGAATAGAGCAATATACTGCTGGTGTTAAACTGCATTGCTTTAATGCACTCCTGCATTGGGCTCACACATACACTCTGCACTCTATCTCAATATTGCTGGTAAGCTGTGGTGGGCATTTCTCTCTGTCTTGCGCTGAACGCGGTCAATTGCAACAGACAGGGTCAATGGACCAATCAGCGCAGATTTGCATCACGCTGAGGAGGGGTTTGAGAACAAATGAATTGCTGAATGAATTATATGGGAGTCCTTGGGATAATTAGGTGAAAATAAATGCATATTATAATAAGACAATAAAAGTGTTTTTTGACCTTGCATGAATATCAGCCTGTTGTTGGAGACCTCCAAAACCAAAATATGACCTTTTATAATGCATAACGGGGGCTGTTTAACAAACATGAAAGGCATTGATTGGACTAATTTTATATTTATAATATATTTTTTATTGCACGTATAACGAAGTTGGTAAATTATCCAATATAAACCATTTTAGATTACAATATAAATGTAAATAATCAATTGTTATTAATGCTATTTGTGCTCAACTGTAATGTCACCGTTTTTCTTGGCTGACACTTTTTGTCTAAAGAGGCTGTGTGTGACCAAATAACCTTTGAGTCTAAATTAGTGCACAAAGTGGTCCAACAGGTTGATTTAGTGTTATTTGTAGAGTGCCTCTGATTGGCTGTTACCCTTATGAGAGCCCGCCCATTGACCTGTGTCCTCTGTAGGTGGACATTGTGTTTTCATGAATTGTCTTTGAATTTTTTTGAGCTACTCTGTCAAGTCCTGTTGTACTGTTCAGAGGACATCCTGGGCTTTCTACTGATATGTCATTTGATTGGCTGGCATGCTAGGAACCACTTCTCACACTGCATCCAAAATTGCTGACATACAAAAAAGCACATTTGATAAGAAGGAGAGAGGCATGTAAAATGTAGCTTTTTAATTGTTTTTTTTACTATTATTATTACATATATATTTGTTTATTAAAGTGTCGGGAACAATAAATTTAGCTTTCAAAGCTGTTAACTTGTTTGTGTTATTAAATATCCTTTTTTAAATGTCCTTTATAGTGGACACCAGGACCATCTTAATGTAATTAATGGCTGCGTGTTGTAGGGGCAGAGCTGAAGCAGAGAGGATTCTTCATAAATAGTTGAGGGAGACTCTGATTTAGAGTCTGACAGTCAGACAATCAGTTTTAAATCACTTTTAGGTTAAATTTGTTTTGGAATGACAGCCCCGCCTTTTTTATTATTATTTTTTTAGTTCGGCTCTCTTTCAGACCAAACTGTTTCAGGAATTTTGATACAAAAGGACAAAATGGCTTTTGTCTTGTTTTTGTTACATTAATATTGGATTAATATCCTTTACAGCCATATGCCATATCCTGTACAGTTGTTGTTTGAGTTTGGGGGTCGTTTTAAACTAAAATAGTCCTGTGGTCCACTACAGTGGACATGCTGTAAAATTAAAAATAAAAACAAAATGTAAAAACTCTAAATTGTAGATTCTTTTTTTTTTAACCCAAAGGATGTAGGAAATCACAGAAAAAAAAGAAAAAAAATTTCTTCGGGTCTCAGGAGGATAAACCTTTTTAGATTACAATCTAAATGTAAATAATCAACTGTTATTAATGCTATTTGTACACAACTGTAATGTCACTTGTTTTCTTGGCTGAAACTTTTTGTTTAAAAGAGGCTGTGTTTGACCAAATAACCTTTGAGTCTATATCAGAGCACCAAGCGGTCCAACAGGTTGATTTAGTATTATTTGTAGAGTGCCTCTGATTGGCTGTTACCAAGGTAACTGCCCTCCCACAGAGCGTCTGTCTGTTTACCTCTCATCATAAATGAATGCAAAACACAATCATTCATTCACTCACTCATCAAAGAACAGACAACATTATTGTCAGACCCACCTGTTTCATGTCAGACTTTTGCTGAATGGCCTGGAAATAACGCTTGCTATGCATTATTCATGTTATTGACTTCTGATAGGTCAGATCTGTTCATTGTTGAATAAAGAAATGAAGCAGGAGTGACTTGAAACTGTTTCCACTCTCGACCAATGGCCTTTGCCCCCTGCTGAACGCTCAGTAGTGATTATGGGAAGGATCAAAGCATCTCTCTCCCTGCAGGGGTCACTCCCTCAAAGGTCACCGTCAGAGATGGTGTGCAAGTGATATGGTAGGCTAATTGCAGTCATGTATAAGTAAAGACATGGTTTATGGTAACCTAGCAACTGTCATGAGTGCTTATAATAATTGATCGAGAAAACAGAAATCCAGAATTGAGAGTTGTAGATCAAAGGGTAGACAAAACATGCACCTTTTGTGTTGTTTATGTTGTGTGGCGGCCATAGGTTAGTGGTAGTTATATAGTTATACAGTAGTCAACATTTGAAGTGAATCAAAAAAAATAAATCTAAATTGTCCTTCCACAAGCACTGGAGTTGTTCAATAGTTTTAAGACCGCTTTAAAAAGTTTTCATTCGCTTCAAATGTTGACCTCTATTGTTATATTGTAAGTTAGGGCTGAAATGAAGAAGTGTGTACATTTAAAAAAATAATTTTGTGTATTGACCTTATTCTTCATATATATGTGGGCACCTCTATTGTAATCTTTTTGGCTGCATTTACACTGCATGGTTAAAGTGGCCCAATTCCAAATTATTATTATTTTTATTTTTATTTTTTATTATTATTATTTTTTCACCCATGTGGCACAGATCGGATTCGGCCCATGTATTTGTGAGCAGGAAAAATTCATATGTATTCTGATTTACTCAAATCAGATTCAGGCCTTGTTTATATGTACAAATTTGTCCGATATGAATTGGATCCATGCCCTTAAGCATGGGCCGTTAAAAGATTTCAACGGTATGATAACCTTGGATAAAAATATCACGGTATCATGGTTTCACTGTGTTGTGATTACTGCTCTAAAGTATATACTTTTTAAATGTCTGAGTAAAAATACAACAACTTTTTCCTCTTTAAACACAAAGTATTTTAATTTGACAAACATTTAAAGTATTTTAGAGCAGCCCGTAAACATGTCCAGCTAAATAGTTAAAGTGAGTCATTGACTTCTGCTGTCTTCATTTGTTTCAAATAAAGTTTGTCTCTCTGCTGGATACTGTTGGGCAAAAAAAAAAAAAAAAAACATAAATAAAAAATCTTAGATCTACCATTGGAACAATATAGCAGAGAATGTGGGCTTTTTTAAAACCTTGACTTTTCCAAACCATGGTATACTTTGAAAACGGTTATCGTACCATGCCTGCATGCAGGTAGATCAGATTTTCACTTGTCAATGCGAGGTGCACGTCAAGAACCTTATCGAATGACGTCTACTTGGATGTTTTTATTTCACATCAGACTTCAGCAGATTCCCAAACAGAAAAGCATTTATATTGTCATATAGAACAAATATTAAAGCATGCTTGATGGATGGATGGATGGATGGATGGAGGGAGAGAGAAAGAGAGAGAGAGAGCGCAACATCCGCCACTTAATATATAAAGCTATTGCATGCATCACGTGCATTAATCACGCCATGGACATTATGTTAAGATGCCTACTGGATGGCCAAATGAGAACATTTCTGTCATAACTTGTCAAGAAGAATTTTAAAAACTTAAACCCTACATGCGAACAGAATAAATATACCAATGGAGAAAAGGGCGCTCTTTTATTAGCTGTCAGTCAGCACCCGCAGAATAAGGACAATAAGGTCAATAGTTGCCATGAACTGTGCCGAAGCGCACTTGTCCCCCCTCTTCTCTCCCCTGATGGCCTGCACTCACATTGCATTTACTTTCCAAGCCAGAGCACGCTTGCGTCATTGAAGATGTGACTGTTCAGTTTAACAGGAAGAGAAGCGTTCTCGCTCAGCACAGTGGACATTATGGTTTTGTATTATTTTAGTCGTTTGGGATGCAGTGACAGCGCAGTCAAATATTTTGCTGAACAAATCCACAACTGTTGATGCTTTTAAATTATCATGAAAGTCCTCGTGGTGCACATATTAGGAGGTTTGCTGAAGATGACAGCTGACCTGCAGCGAGCTGTTGGTGACTTTAATCCACTAAGACCATTCATGTTCATTGAAAAGTAAAAATGTTCAATAAATCCATATGAAACAGTCCCTTTAAAGTGATGTTGCGTCTTCAGTTTCGGGCCCAGTCACCCTGGAAGTTTTGTCAAAGAGCTAGATGCACAGCAAGTGTTCTTGCTTTACCGATAAACTTCTGGTGAAAGGTTACTGTAACTACTTTCAATTTCAAAATGTGATGAAAAGCCGTTTAAACACAAGTGCCGTCAGTTGCAGCAGACGAGCGCAGAAACTCTTGAAAATACTGGTAAAATAAATTCATATTTTAAAGACATGACGCAATGGAATTTTACGGAGACCCGGAAGGGACATGATGGTGGAGAAAAAAAATGAGCGGGAGAAAAAAAATGGGTGGGAGAAGAAAAAAAAAACGAGTGATAGGTAAACATATTTTTGAAAGTTTTTGCGTTCCCCTGTTTTACCATTATATCCTATTATTAGTTATTTTGTCATTTTTCTCTCATATTTTTAATCTTGAAAGCATGTTGAAATTAATATAAAAATGTTGTTTTTATGCCTTGCAAGCAGCAAGTTTAAATGTTTGTTTTGTCTGTATTCTACGTTGTTGAGGCTGCTGATTTGTCACCAAGATAATGTTATCTAGCTGGCCTGCGTAGATGTGGTTTTGTCATATGCAAAAATGAGTGATGAAAGCAATATGAAGAATGTGTTGACAGCTATATTTTGCATTATGCAATGAATGCATTCCAATTGTTGCAGTTCAAAAAACAAATAAATGTTCATTATTTGAACATTTTTAATCCAAGTTTGTTTGACTTTCCTTTGTAAAAAGAGAATATTTTCAAGATAACTGACAACCTAAAGAAATGGTGGATAGGACAAGATATTTCTGCTATGCTTCAATGAAAAAGGCCATTCACCTTTTAATGACATGAAAAATGAAATCACATTTTTGTGTGAAGTGTTTCTTTATGAAATGAACATTCAAGATAATCATGAACAGGGAAGAGAGAGAAAGGAAGTCAAACTACGGCTGAATTTTTCATGTTTTGTACATGACATGTACACATTTCGGATGGATTTAAACCCATCCATCTGATACAAAATCTATTTGCCAGTAGATGGCATTGTCATCACTTTGCAGTCCTAGAGTATGGAAATTAGTGCATTGAGTTGTGTGTTATGCAGATGTTTAGTCAGTAGGCTGTTCACATGCCTTATATTAAAAAATGGACTGTTATACACAAATAATGTGACTTCAGTTGCATTGTCATATGCTTTGAATGGATCCTTGTTAGTCGGCAAAATTGAATGTTAAACCCTAAAGCTGCGTTTATTTTGATCATACATTCTGTAAAAACAGTTAAATTGTAAATTATGGCGATTTAAATATTAATATCTAATAGTTTCTAATGTAATAATGAGAGAAAAAAAATAATGAAGTTTTTGAATAATTAAAAATGTATTGTAATATATGTTATTTATTATAAAATTATTGTAATTTTCACTGAGTGGTACAGTTCGTTGCGCTTTATGGCCGTTTCCACTGTTAAAAGGTGCCAAAAAGCGAACCGTACCATAGCACAACAAAAGGATACCCAAAGGAGGAGCTAAACGCGCATATGAACGCTATTGGTTTACAGAGATACGTCACACTCTCGTGCAACAAGCAGGAGAATGACAACAAAGAAACCGCCATTTTTAAATACATAGCCAAGACATTATACCATTATAATATATACATATAACAACTCGCCATGGTCGACACCCCAGCTCAAACAAACCTTGTCGTCGTCTTGATGAACAGCCACAAACACAAGAAGAACAAAATCTGCTGGGTCCCGTTTTTGTTTTACGAGGCTTTCTGAAAGTGCAAGCGGTTTCACTTTCTCCAGACAGCTTGCGTGCACTCACCGTGCGGTTATATTTTAAATAACAAACTTCTTAAGCTGATGATAACAACCTGCACGTGACTATTGAAGTGCTTCTGACATCTGATCCTTTTAGAAGTGGACAAACTGCAAAAATGTAGCCAGAGGCTAAGAAAAAATTTTTGCCTCAAATCTGACTCTAACTTTTAAGAGGCACAAACCATCTAAAGACTATGAAAGCGAAGCAAATGTTGCCCTGAGGCGGACAGAAACTTTGAGTAGGTTGTGACAACCAGAGCAGCATCAATATAGATATGCTGGCTTTTGTTGCTCAGCTGCGTGGGAAACTCTCTCCATCTGGCCGTCACACTGCTGATGCTGCATGACATTCATTTTATATAAGGTAAACATAAACATGCCAAGAAGTTGGCTACTTCTTTGCACAACCATTTCAGCAAAAATGTAAACTCTTGAGAAAGGCAATTCATAGAAAGTACATGTTTTTAATTATAACCCCTCATGTCAGTGGTCTTTTTCTAGTGCTCTCACTGAGCCACGTGTTCTGTCGGCCATAGATACATATCCAGCTCAGTGAGTTGCTCAGCAGAGAGGCCTGTGAAGCTCAAACGTGACACACACAGACAAATCATCAGCGCCTCATTCCCATGGTAAACTCCCACCCCTCCTCCTCGGGGGTCTACGCTCTGCCTCTGACCTTGTGGGTTTAAATAGGAAAGGCAGAAAATAGACTTTAGACACAGAGCCCGTCCGTGTTTCCGTGGGCTCAGCTCGGACACCTGATCTCATGTGTTCCTCAGTGGAGCTGCAACTTCGTTCACTTGTACACATAACACACTCTCATGAGCCAGCTGTGCTTTACTTCCTCAAATAATTTCAATACCAACTCATTTCTGGTTCCCTGGAGTGATCGACGCAGGAAGAAAGCAAGAGAAGGAAAGAGAGAGCTGTCAGAGTGAGTGATAGAGAAGTGCGGGTGGTCGCCGTGTATTTTGGGTATTCTGTGTGTTGGCGTGTTGTCTTCCGTGTTGTTTGTATGTGGACATGGGTGAGACCAGTAGGCATGATTGGAGCAGGAGGCTCTGTTTGTCAAGTTGTGATTGAATCAAACATCTGATCAGAATATATTGTTATGCCCATTACATATCTTTTAGATTCAAGTTCACTGGGTTGAGAGTAGTATTTTTTTTTTTTTTTTTTTTTTTTGCTTGAGACATTTTTTACCAGGTTTTTGCCAATTTCTGATGTTGCAGGTTGCGTTTGAGTTTATTTTTATTGCACATTTATACAACCAGGCTTACAAACAAATAAATAGAAAGATAAAAAAGATGAAAACACACTCAGTACAATTACAAATTGAACATCACAAAATATTAAATTTAAACACCACCAACAGATAATTTTTAACTCTGGCTTGCTAAAATTATTGATTGCTTCTTTAAAGCAAGCAATAATATATGACTTTTTTTAATGGGCCTTAATAGTTTAAATGGACTGAGCAGATCTTAAGATGTACTAGGGCTGGTCGATTATGGGAAAAATCATAATCACGATTATTTTGGTCATAATTGTAATCACGATTATCCAAAACGATATACAGTTGAAGTCAAAGTTATTCGCCCTCCTTGTTTTTTTTTTTATAAATATTTCCCAAATGATGTTTAACAGCAAGGAATTGTTTGCAGTATTTCCTATTATATTTTTTCTTCTGGAGAAAGTCTTATTTGTTTTTTTTTTTTTTTTGGATAGAATAAAACAGTTTTAAATATTATAGATGATATTTATATAGATCATATAATAGATCAATATTATTAATAATATTATTTTTTTATTGTCTGCAGAAAAAAACACTGTTATACAATGACCTGCCTAGTTACCCTAACTGGCCTAATAAGGCCTTTAAATTGCACTTTAAGCTAAATGCTTATATCTTGAAAATTATGTTGTAATATATGATGTACTGTCATCATAGCAAAGACAAAAGAAAAAAAATTTTTTTTTTTTTTGCCTTTTATTAGGATAGGATAGTGGCGCTTACAGACAGGAAAGAATTGGGAGCAGAGAAAGGGGAAATATCAGCAAAGGACCTCGAGCCAGGAATCGAACTTCGGGTCGCCGTGCACTGTGTCGGTGCACAGGCAGAAAAATAAATAAACATTAAGCATTGTAGCAGTAAGAAGCTATAATACAGATTATTGAGCTGAAGCTTGACTACAAAATTAAATTGCGAATCAAATCGAAATCACAATATTATGGGATTAAATTCCCACTTAAATTATCGTGGTCGCGAATAGACAAATACTGCGATAAATCAAAATTTTGACATCGCGTGTAAAATTATAACTCGCAAATGCGAGAATAAATACAGAATAAGAAGCAACAAGGTTGTGTACCAAAAGAAATAAGTTATTAAATCTATTAAGTTTAGAAATGGGTTAAAATCTTCTTTCCATAAACAGAGATTGGGGGAAAAATATAAAGGTATATATTGCTAATAATTCAAGAGGGCTAATAATTCTGACTTCAACTATACAGTTATTTTCCTCCCTGTAAATAAGAAAAGGGAAATAAATACAATAGAATAAGAACATGAAACAAACTGTGCTTTAAGCATCTCCACTTTTAGAAAAAAAACTTTAATTACAGCTACAAAAGTCCTTCAGTCAACTGCAGTAAGTGGTTTTGTCCTTTTGCTGTTTGGTTAATCATAAAGACAGTCGGTAGCTGGAGTATTGCGCGCTGTCACTTTTAAAGCAGTATGGTTCTGATTTATGGCTTCACTTTCACATGTCTTAATTCTCAACTCAACACAAATGTGGGTTAATATGAATAATTACTTAACACCACATTTTGACACGCATTTGCATGTATTTGTCCATTGAAGCGCTCGCATTAAGATGACTAGATGTGTGTCCTCTGCTCGTCTCTGAGGCTAAGCGCATACACACAACAGCATGCAATCTCTTTCACGCTTTTAAAAACATGAATGATTCGAATGTACATCAATGAATGATGCCCATCCTGTGCTGCAAAAGTTAAGTACATGCTTTTGGTCATTTTCACGTGAAACTGAGCTTTGCAGAGCAACATATGTACAACTGGAAAGGAGGCGATATTTAATGCAATAATCATTTTATCACGATTAATTTTTTTACATAATTGTTGAAGCCAAAATCGAAAATTTTGATTAATTGCACAGCCCTACGGTGTACATCAGATATGCTTTGCTTGCGTTATTACATGCAATACAAAAACAAGAGTCTATTGCTTTTATTTAGGGCCTTGCAAGATAAAAAAAAAGATATACATTCATTATGTGATACAATTAGGGATGTAACGATTCACTATGAGTCGTTTGAAAATCGATTCAAATATGTAACGGTTTAAATCGATAGAAATGTTGAATGAATCGTGATACATGTTTTGAACAGAGGGAGCGCTGTGTTTATAGGCGCAAGCTCGCTCTACCTGCACATCAGTGGCAAGCAAGAGGTGGGTCTGCGGAGTAAAATGACAGCGGTGAGGTGTGTCAGACTAAACACAAACCGTGTGCAAATACTGCGAAAAGATCTCTACTTACACTATCAGAAAAACATGATGCACAGAAACTGTCAGCACAGTGATTAAAAAATATTAATAAACCAAACCACCTAGATGATTTGCAGCTCCGCTTACTTGGAAAGCGAAAGTGTGAAGATATTTTTCAGACTGAAAGAGAAAGTTGTTCTGTTACAGAAGCAGGTATTACATTATTTTTGACCCTCTCCTTTTCAAATTAGTGTGTTAAATGTGTATAATACTGATGCTTTTACTAATTAATTATACAAAGAATATTAATCATTAAGCTTCATAATCATGTTCGACTCCTGTCTCTATCCTCCTATATAATTAGTCATTTTATTATCAGTATTTTATGCCAGTGGCCAAACCTATTGACCACCTCTGTACATGTAAAATCCCTGCACAGTCACAGTTTTAGTTTGTTTATATTAATGAGTCTTTAGTTTGTACACTTTTCAATTTTATTTGTTGTTAAACTAGCAATTTAGTTATGGCAGAAAAATATATTATTTAGCAAAAAAAAAAAAAGCAGCATTTAAGAAAAAATGAAATGACTCTTCACATTAAATTTGTTTCAAATAATTTTGTTTAAAAAAAATCATAACTAAATTTTGAATTGTGAGATTAGTTTTGTGAATTGGATTGAATCATGAGTCAGGTGAATCGTTACATCCATAGACACAATATCTATAAAAAAATGTCTTAAAAAATGTATAAAAATCTTTTTTTGAGATCAAACTACTTATTTTAAAAAAGGCTGAAAAAAGGACATTTTTGAGGGGAAATTTTGGGGAAAGGAAAGCATCACTACAACCTCTGTGAACAGCCATATAAAGAAAATCATATATTTTAACATAGTAAACAAATAAAAATAAATATCATCTCCACTTTGCTCCACTTGAACAGCTATATCAGCCTGAAAACATTAAGAACAATTAGCAAAACAAAAATGCTTAACATGTTTTGTATACTTGGTCAGACAGTATTTCAGCATCCATTTTAAAATTGTTACAGATTTTTGGACCTAAAAAAGCAAAACAGCTGGTAACACTTTATTTTAGTGGTCCACTTGAGTATTAGTAGGCTGTCTGCTTAATATCTGCTGATACTGCTCCTTCAACAGACATTTAACTGACTATAAGAAACTTTGCAAGTACATGTCAACTTACACTAAGCCTAACCCCAACCTAACAGCCTACTTACTGTATAATATAATGAGAATTAGTTGGCATATAGATTCAATGTAACTTAAATTCAACAACCGGACCATCAAAATAAAGTCTGACTAAACAGCTTGTCCACTCTGCATGGTGTGCTGAGAAGTTTTTAAGAGGGTGTACTACTGGAAGGCACATAACGATACTGTATATTAAATCTCATTTATTTCAATGTACACTATTCTGGTATGTATATTGTGATATGCTTATTTGCAATAATATTGATATATATTGCAAAGCCCCACTTATATTGCATTTTTATACAAAAATGGGTTTTACTTGATGGATGAATCTGTGAGTCCACTGCAAAACTATTACTCTGTTTTGTTGTTTTTATTTATTTATTTTTTAATTTTTTTTGAAAATGGATACAAAACCTGAAATGCTTTCCAATTTTCATGTGAATCTCAGAATTGGTGCGTTTTTTTCCCAACTGTAAAACTAACTATGTACTTTTTAATCATGTTTATGATAAGACCAGTTTTTTTTATATCTACTGCCTATATTAACCTCTTATTTTTTAGGTGGTTGTGCATTTTAATAATACTAAACAAGCAGGGTTTAGTTATATATTTACATCGTATTGTTTGTTGGTGAGTATTATGGAGTTAATTTCAGAATGTATTGGTCAACGGAGCATGTTTAAAATGTACATGCATTTTTCTTTTCTTTAAAAAATGCACACATTCATTTAGCTTAATCTTTAGGCAAGGCAAGGCAAGTTTACTTATATAGCACTTTTCATACACAGTGGCAATTCAAAATGCTTTACATAAACAGGAATAAAAGAGAGTAAGTGTAAGAAAATAAAAACAAATAATAAGAATTATAAAAATAAGAATTAAAATAGATAAAACAGACAAAAATTTAATAGGTTATAAGAAAAAGAAAAGAAAAGAAAAACATGTAAAACACAAAATATTTAATTGTTGTATCGCATGCAAAAACTTAAAAGGAACATCCATTTTTCATAATAGTACACTGCCTACAGTACATGTATTGACTTATTTGTCATTGATCAGTTATACATGTCATGAGAAGTGTAATTAGCTTCCTGCATTGAATCTGTGCTTGTCTACGACCATATCAGCCTTTTCTGTGCAGACGTGCAGTTTCATGCCAAAGTAAAAGGGTCTTCCCTTTAGATTCAGGGAACTGTCTTTTCTTGAGTGTGCGTGTGTGTATTGAATGCATACAGTACATTTCCTTCCCCGTCTTTGGCTCTGTAAAAATCACCTGCTTGTTCCACCTGTCGGAACAACTCACGCATACACACACATACACACTCCTGCACATGCACTGTGTGTGTCTAGTTACTTGCACAGAAGTTTGTAACCAGTACACTACGCTCACACTCTGCATTTAATAACACACACACATACATACAACACTCTCTAACGTAATCTAAGACCACCATTCCATCAATGGGTTTTTCCCCACCCAGGTTTTTAAAGTGTGTGTTGTAAAGCACCATGAGTCGTCACTTTATATGAATGTATTTTGCAGATCTGTTTCTTTATAATCTTTCAAATGACTTTGCTGCAAGCTTTGCGTTCACCTTTTACTTGAGCTTTGCTTTAATACGTCAAAACCTTTAGTTCTGTGTTGAAATAACTTTTAATTTTTACTTCAATGTATTTCTATACCACAATAAAATAATAATAATAATAATAAACAAATTAATTAATACATATAGCGCCCTTAAAAGTAGCATCTCAAGGTGCTTTACAGGCATATAAAATGTGCTGCAGTTAAACATACATAAATGAATGCAAAAAATGCAATAATAAAAATAATTAAAAATACATAATAAGAATAATAATAATAGATCTAAAAAGCAAATGAAAGCTACCCTAAAAAAGTACGTTCAGACTGTACTCGGGGATTCTGCATTGCGAATATCAGAGGGTAAAGAGTTCCACAATTTAGGTGCCAATGAATTTCACATAAATTTCATGTAGACGAGCAAAAAGCATATAGGGGTGTAGAGGATTAAAAGTTCAGATAAATATTGTGGTGCTAGACCATTCAAGGCCTTGTACGCAAGCTTGAGAATTTTAAAATCAATACGAAAACTGACAAAAAGCCAGAGCAGTTTTTTCAAAATAAAAGTTATGTGCTCTCTTGCACCGGTCCTCTTCAAAGTTTTAGCTGCTGAGTTTTGTACAAATTGTAACTTGCTTAGGGTTGCTTTTGGAACTCTGGCCAACAAAACATTACAAAAGCCAATACAGGAAAATACAAAGGTGTTAATGAGTTTTTCAGCAACAGAAAAGAGCAGCATGGGACAAAGTTTGGCGATGCTTCTCAGATGAAAAAACAATGTCTTGACTGTGTTACTAATATGCAGTTCAAATGTAAGATTGGCACCCAGATTTTTTTTTTTTTTTTTTTAGTTTAGAGCCATCCAAACACAACAACAGTACACTGTAAAAAAAAAAAAAAAAGAAAAAAAAGTTGAATCAACTTCATTTCAAGGCAAACAGCTTCAGAACATTTTTGAGTTTACTCGATATAAATCGAATCAAGTGCAGTTCTTGGGTTGAAAGTTGAGTCAACCCAAAATAGCTCTGCAACAAGTTGCCTTACAATTTTAAGTTGAGTCAGCTTTTTTACAGTGTAGTTGAACATTATGTTGATGAAAAATTGTAAAATTAAAACTAAATTAGACTGAGCTAATAAAATCAAGGGGGAAAAAACTACAGATAATTCATAGAATATGGAAAACATATAGAGGAAAAAGCACTCTGTGGTTAAAGGCATTTTCTGTAAGGTGAAGTTTCAGATTCTCCTTAAAAAATGATTGTGTGGAGATTAGTCTAAAATAGAAAAAAGGTTGACTGTTCCACAATTTGGGGCCAGCAATAGTAAAACCCTGCTCTTACTTTCACTTTCACTTTGATCTAGGAGCCTGTCATTGTGAGAGTATCCAAATTTAGCATGGATGCTTTTTGTTTTAGTTTAGTTTTTTTTTTAAATGTGTGCGACTGCTTCACAGAAAATGGCTCATCTGAATATTCTCTCCAATGCTGTAATTGTTTAGCTGACTCTCGCCACTGTTCTTGATTGACATTGTTTGCAGAGATTATTCTATTCTGTATGTTAGGATGTTCAGGTTTAAATGTGCTTCTGGTGTTTCCACGGGGTCTTAAAGTCTAAAATTAAAAAAATTGAAATTTTAGGACTTATAAAGTCTTAAATTATCAATTCAACATATTTTTGCACAGGTCTAATTTTCAGATGTCCTTGTACCACTACATCTAATGCTCATTTAAATTCTTTTTTGTTGTTGTTGCTTGGTTTTTTTGTGGTGTTGTAGTTCTTTATTGCATTAGTCCAAATGTCATTTGCGGTATTACAACTACAAATGAGACCAACATGCAATAGCCAATCAGCTCTCTGTTTTTGAACTCAGTGCGCGGCGAGTGTGATGTCATTGCTGTGTTTGCGAAGGGTTCACTTTAAGTACGCCTGACATGATTTCAACTAGCGGAGCTTACGAAATGTTTTGAGACTCAGGTGAACAGTTCACATGGCAGTGGCACTATGTTTGATTTGAGTTGAATATGAATCACTTTGACCAGATTTGTCTAAAACGGGTATGACAGGTATATTTTCCACTATTCATAGGTTTTACACTGATGTACTGCATTACTATTTTGAATTTAAAACAATTTAATAGTTACTGATAACTGGAAAGGAATACTTCAACCTATCAGTTTACAATATACTCATTACCTGTTTTTCTAGGCTATATTGGTGATAATGATCTGGAATGTTGGACCATTATTGCCTTTTTAGCTTATAAGCAGAGAACAGAAACTTGCCAGACAGTAATGTGTGAATTGTGGAGTAGGCAAAATAATAATAATAATAAAAAAAAAAACGTCAGTATTTTTAGTAAGTTTTTGCTATTATTCTTTCCATAATAAAATATATAAATGTAGAGCAACCTATGTTCTGTTATCATTGGTATTTAACTTTATTAGGTAGAAGGCTGTCCGAGATATGAACAAAAGCAAGTGATACATCAAAGTTTGATTTAAAAAATCTTTATAATAAATTCAAAAAATAATAGAAAAACAATTAGTTAAAAAAAATCTTGAATGATATTATTGATATGACGTAGTTCTGGAAACTTTCTACTTCTCTGTTTATCTGTCTAACTTTTCAGTGGGTTTCTTTTATCCGCCCCTGTCATTTAAAAGAATATCTCAATGGCGAACACATCACGTATAAGAGCCTCGTCTGTTTCGTGAGGTGTGCAATGCGGCACCAGCCTTAAGATGTTTGTTTTTTCTGTAGTTCAGTGGTGCATCTGACCTGTCTTTAGTACTGTTTAATTTGAATATATTTATTTTACCACTAATATTGTGATTTAGCATTTTCTCTTTATGTGTTTGGGTGTTTTTGATTTTGTGATATATCGTCTTAAATTTAATATTTAAGTGTCTTAAAAAGGTCTTGCATTTGACATTATGATATTTGCATAAACCCTTATATTGGACAAGTATATATTAAGTATATATTAAGGTGTATTTTAACATTATATTGAAAACATCTGTTTATATTTTACAAAAGACTAACCACACAGTTATGGGATCAGAAAAGTATTAATTTGTAAAAAAGCAAAAAAAAAAAAGTATACTTTATAAAGTTATTGGATGTGAAGTATGCAAGTTTACAGTCTACAAGCATACTTTGTAGAAATTCTGTGAATTAAACTGCACAACCCAAAAGAAATAATGCTCATCAAAAGGATAAAAAACAAAAATCATTGACTTTATTTTATTTTACATTTTTGCATTTATGAGGAAAAATCTTCAGGATAGATGTGACATTTCTCTGTTATGCATGTAAGAGATGTGAAATTGGCATGTGTGTGACTTTAGGAAATCAAATATTATTGTCTGATTTGACAGATACATTTTTGAGTAGTTTTACAGTCCTGTAAAATACAAGCATACAAAAAAACGTAGGGTTTTGCTATTTTGGTAAAAACATGTTTTTTTCATGGCAAGGTTGACATTTGCATGGAATCGCTCACATGTTCTGCATGATTGTGAGAGGGTTGTGACCTGTAACAATTAGTAACAGTAGTTTTGATTGCATCATTGCGTTTTGTATGTTAAAGACCTCAGGATATCTAAATTGGAGTTTTGTGGATTTTAGGCTATGGCTAGATTAAGAATGCTTCATGTATTTTCTGCAAAGCTGTTTTTTGAAATTATGTGCATTATGAAGGCAGGTATATATACTATATGCTGTAGCAGTAATAATAGTGTAAGTAGTATCATAGCACTGAATTGGGCCAATGACTGAACTGTTGAGGTTAATAAGATATTAGAAAATACAGATTTCTCAAAGCTTTTTCTACCAGGAAAATTGACCAAATCATATTCATAACTTCCAGAAATTTGCCTACTAACTACAGTGCTTTCCAGAAGGACAATATGTATTGCTTGTCCCCTAACTAAAAGAATGGTTTATCATTGTTAATGTAGAAATTCTTTAACATTTCTATGTTATATCTTTAATCATCTGTAGGTTTGTACAAACGTTTAATCTCTGTTCTTCCCAGTATACTCCACCAAGTGCGTTTGTTGTGGAGCTAAAACCAAGTTAAACTAAAGGCTGCTTAAGTTAAAAGTGATCTCAAACCCAAAGTTCCTGTTCAAGGGGAACACCTAGAAGAAAGCAGATCATCAAATAATTTAATAGGGTATTTTTTGGTCATTGCTGCATAATAATGATCTGTTAGGTGCTGCTGTTCAAACTAACCCAACCAAACTAATGGGTCCAGTACTCAAACCACAAAACAGACTTGCTATCTAGTGTGCGTTATGTGTTCGAACTCTGGGAAGTTTAGTTTTCTCGCCCTTCCTGTCTTGCCCACTGATTGGTTTACATGAGTCCTGATGTGATCCTCCCATCCTCAAGTGTACAAGCTACTGAAATAAATCCCCATTAGCATTTCTCTCAGGCACTTTTAGTTAGATGGAAATACAGTTTGTATTATGACTGTATGATATTGGAAAGATCTGACATCTGACATATTTAGTTTTTATGCAATATGTAAATTGTGATTCACCCAATGGATCGGAAGCTCTGTATGGATAGAATTTATTCATTTAGATTGGTTGGGATAATCCTGCAGAGGAGTGAATCATGCATGAAATTAAAATACAAAACAATTTAACTTTAATAAACAGTGGTTTATGGTTTTCTGGGAAATTAAGTCGAACCATATTCAGGTACAGAAAATGAATAATCAAATGTAAAATAAAACCGCATAGTCATCATTGTATAAAACAATCCAAATCCATTAAATTCATCTTTATTACAGTTTCAAACAATTTCTTTCACCTGATTTCTTTAAATGCTCACACAGTCACAGGCCTTTCACTTGCTTTAAGCCTGGTTCATACTTCTGCGTCAAGTGACCGGCGTGACCCACGGCGCATGCTACGCGCGTACCTGTGCATTTATACTTCTGCGCGCTGTCTCTGTTAGTCTGAATTAACACTTCCGAAACGCTAGTGGGCAGTGAGGTGTTAAAGCAAAAATTTTCATCAGGAGCTCCTTCACGGGACTCTACACTTGTAAACAATCGCTCCATCAGGCTCGCGTCCAGCTCGCGCCATTCGCGCGGCTCTCGGTCCCGCCCAGACCCGTTAGCGCTACTAAGCCGACCAATCACAGAGCTTGTGCTACGCATCGTTGCGACATATAGATACAATTTTTGAGAGGTGCACGTCAGCGGCGCCGACGGCCACGGCGAAGGGCTATGCGTCAGCGCCGTAGCATATGCCGGTGTTTGACGCAAAAGTATAAATCAGCCTTAAAGCCTGATTTATACTTCTGCGTCAAGTGACCGGCGTAACCCACGGCGCATGCAACGCGCGTGGCTGTGCATTTATACTGCTGCGCACTGTCTCTGTTGGTCTGCATTAACACTTCCGAAACACTAGTTGGCAGTGAGGTGTAAATGTTCCTCTGTGTCGAGTTTCTTCGCTGCTTTTTTGCTTTTCCTGAACACTTCAGGGATGTACAAGTGGCTCAAACTCGCTCATTTTGAGGCAGCAACCGGCGGACGTGCAACAACTTTAACTATGAGGTAAACACAAAACAAAACTTTCCATCAAGAGCTCCTTCACGGGACTCCACACTTGTAAACAATCGCTACATTGGGTTCGCGCGACTCTCGGTCCCGCTCCGACTCGTCAGCGCAACCAAGCCGACCAATCACAGAGCTTGCGCTTTGCGTTGTTGCGATGTGTAGTTACATTTTTTGAGAGGTGCACGTCAGTGACGGCGACGGCCATGGTGAAGGGCTATGCGTCAGCGCCGTAGCATACGCCGGTGTTTGACGCAGAAGTATAAATCAGCCTTAAGCCTGATTAACACTTTCGCTTAGCGCCCATCGCGGACCTCCGCCGACTGCAGGCGCACCTCACGAAACGGATGAGCTTTTTATACTTGACGTGTTCGCCCTTGAGATAATCTTTAAAACAAAAGGGGGTGCTCAAAAGAAACTGACCGTAAAGTCAGATAAATAAATGGAGAAGTAGACTGTTTCTAAAAATACATCATATTATTAATATCATTCAAGAACTAATTATTTTTCTAAATTGTTATAATGATTTTTATAACCATTCAAGATTTTTCTTAAATCAAATTGCTTTTGTTCATATCTCAGACAGTTTTACCTATTAAAGTTTATAAAAGTATTAATGACCAGAGAACATGAGTTGCTCTACAAATATATTTTTATTATGGCTAGAAAAAAAAAAAGAAAAAAGTACACTTACTAAAAAATACAGATTTTAATTTGTTTTTTTTACTGACGTTTTTTTTTTTTTTTTTTTTTTTAATTAATATTTAGCCCACTCCACAATTGACACATTACTGTCTGGCTAGTTTTTGTCCTCTTCCTATGCTAAAAAGGCAATAATGGTCCAACATTCCTCCCCATTCTCACCAATAAAGCCTAGAAAAATAGGGGCACCAGTATATTGTAAACTCATAGGTTCAAATCTTCCTTCAGTTATTAAAAACATTGTTTGTTGCTTAATTATAGTTTTGGAACTATTTAATTGTTTTAAATTCAAAATAGTTATATACATCAGTGTAAAACTGTAAATGGTGGAAAAACATATTCTGTAATTGTGTACCTGGGTCTCCACTTTTGCCCTGGCCTCTTTTGGCTTTAACAATCTTATCCTTCAGGTTTTTCCAAATTTTTAACAAAAACTTTCCTCCTTTCCCACAGCAGTTGCAATTTCTAGCCAAGAATTATTGGTCATCTGGTTCTGCATATGATCATGCATGGACTGATCATGAAGATGTTTGTACAGGCAAACCTGTTTCAGACAAAATCTCTTCAAAGTGATTCATATTTAACTGAAATCAAACACAGCACCACACGAACTGTTCGCTCGAGTCTCTAAAAAAATTGTGTGCTCCGCCAGCTGAAGCACCCAAAGCGAACCTCTGCAAACACATCACACTCAAGCGAACATGACGAGTATAAACTCTGCAGTGACTCCACAAATCTCATGTGTTTTGAACTGCTCAAATATAATCCCAACTAAACATTGAACATTCTGCAATGTGACTATTGTGGATGCTCTCATTGGGATGAATCAATATATTGCACAGCCCTAGTTTGTATGTATTGAAATACTCCCTGAATCTTCTAGTTAAGTTGTCTTGTGAGCGCACCCATCGTGAAGTGAGGTTTCAGCAGGGCACTTGTTTTTGTGTTTCTCATATGCATGTGTTTGTTTGTCCACAGACGTCTCTGCTCAGGAGCAGCCAGAGTTGTTCCTGAAGAAACTTCAGCAGTGTTGTGCTGTGTTTGATTTTATGGACACTCTGTCAGACCTGAAGATGAAAGAATACAAGCGCTCAACCCTCAATGAGCTTGTTGATTATGTCACAGTCAGCCGAGGATACCTCACAGAACAGGCCTACCCAGAGGTCGTCAAAATGGTGAGTGAAAACACACGATTAATTATAGAGCTGCACAATATTGGAAACATATGGTGATATTTTGTTTTGCTGCAATATACAGTTTTATTAGCCCACACTGAATTATTTTTTCCCCAAATTCTGTTTAACGTAGAGAAGATTTTTTCAACTCATTTTTAAACATAATTATTTTAATAACTCATCTCTAATAACTCATTTATAATATCTTTGTCATCATGACAGTACATAACATTACTAGATATTTTTCAAGACACTTCTATACAGCTTAAAGTGACATTTAAAGGCTTAACTAGGCTAATTAGGCAAGTTATTGTATAATGATGGTTTGTTCTGTAGACTATTGAAAAAAAAAAGTTTAAAGAGGCTAATAATTTTGACCTTAAAATGGGTTTTAAAAAAATAAGAACTGTTTTTATTCTATATGAAATAAAACAAGTAAAACTTTCTCCAGAGGAAAAAATATTATGAGCCATACTGTTTTCCTTGCTCTGTTAAACATCATTTACTAAATATTTTAAAAAGAAAAAAACAAGTTGTCTTTGTCTGTATAAACACACAGAACCACACTGTCTCTCATCATAGACAGCACCAAACAAACAAACAAACACACACACACACACACACACACACACACACACACACACACACACACACACACACACACACACACACACACACACACACACACACACACACACACTTAAAGGGCCATAAAACCCCCTCGTTTCAGCAGGGTGTTTTCACACCTCTACTTTGGAAAAAGTCAGAAAAGTGGGCGTGTCCAGCTCTGTTTAGGGGGGAGTGTCGGAGGAACTAAAGTGGGATGGTGTGGGAGTGTCTATTTGTGCACGCGCGAGTTTCAGAGTCAAAATACACACCCACACAGACAGGAGAAGTGTTTAACCTACATGGACATCTGTAGTTGAATTATTTGCCAAATTATTAAATGTTGGACTTTAACAGCAGTTTGGCTCTTTCATTCAGGGAATTCATTCATGCCCCTCGCGACAAACGAGATATTTGATTCGAGGAACTGCTGCAAGCGTGTATTTTTCATGCAATGTTTGATACCGCATGGCGAATGAGAGAAAAAAAAAACTCTGCATTTCCCGGAAACTTAGATGCACACAGCAGGTAGTGTCAGAAAGCCGAATGTGTTATCCCGGTCACAAAATGCCGTGCTAACATTTCTGCACTCAGTGCAATAGTTAACTTAATTCGATACAAACAAACTGAATAAACAAAGAGCACTGGTCGCTCACTTACCAAATCCGTAGAGACAGAACAATCACCAGCAACTAGAGCCGCGTCTTTATGGAGAGAATACTACAAGCAAATCCAGATTTCAGCGTTTGCAGATGAGAACAGCTCTCAGGTAAACAATAATCCTCCTTAGACACGCAAGTTATTGTTGTCGAGCGTCGCGTACACTGTTAATCCAGACGTGATCCAGATAAGCTCTCACAGAGAGAAAATGAAAACGAAACTTAACGGCAGCAAACTATAAAAGCAACCCTTCACGCTTGTTTTGCCAACACAACGTGGGGTCTTTGTGGTGTAAACACGGTGACACAAATGAATATTAATGAAGTTGCACAGTAGAGCGCGCTGATTGGTTTGAACCAAGCCTTACTCATGCATTAATGTATCACACTGTAAGACGTAATAAGACTCACTCAGGCACAGACGCCCAGTCTGCACGCTGGAATACACGCTATTATGTCATGACCGTGACCCAGCTTCAAAAATTCGTTTCAAACAGGAAGTACGAATTTGCTTGAAATAACGCAAAAACAACCAATTTACACTTTTTAGTGAAATATAGGTGTCCTAATAGTGTTTTTAGCAGTGTGGGACACATATATGACTGTCAACAGCTCAAAAAATGTGTTTTGGTGTTTCGTGACCCTTTAAGTCCTCACACTATGCGTTTAGCCGGGAGAGCTTGCGATGTAGCAAAGAAAAAAAAAACGAAACAAAAAAAAGCACTTTTCCTACAGTCCCTTACTGAGAGCTCCGCTCAGCGCAAGCTCTCGCGGCTAACATGCCATGTCACCCTGCAGCCCAAGACCGGTTACTCACTGAAGCTAAGCAGGGCTGAGCCTGGTCAGTACCTGGATGGGAGATCACTAGGGAACACTAGGTTGCTGTTGGAAGTGGTGTTAGTGAGGCCAGCAGGGGGCGCTCAACCTGTGGTCTGTGTGAGTCCTAATGCCCCAGTAAAAGTAAAGGGGACACTACACTGTCAGTGGGCGCCATCTTTCGGATGAGACGTTAAACCGAGGTCCTGACTCTCTGTGGTCATTAAAAATCCCAAGGCACTTCTCGTGAAAGAGCAGGGGTGTAACCCCGGTGTCCTGGCCAAAGTCCATCTATCGGCCCTTACGATCATGGCCTCCCAATCATCCCCTCTCCACCGAATTGGCTCTATCACTGTCCCTCCACTCCACCAATAGCTGGTGTGTGGTGAGCGCACTGGCGCCGTTGTCCTGTGGCAGCCGTCGCATCATCCAAGTGGATGCCGCACACTGGTGGTGGTGTGGAGAGACCCCCCCTCATGATTGTGAAGCGCTTTGGGTGTATGGCCATACACAATAAATGCGCTATATAAATACACATTACATTACATTACATTACATTACATAAATGCATATTGCGAGGGCTTAAATGGGGAAGTGCTTGTAATGTCGAGCGAAAAAAAGAGAAAAAGACAGCAGTGAAACATAACCAGCTTTGTTTTTTGTAGGAAACACACTTTACATCTTTTTAGGATAAGAGGTTTTTGAGTTATTGCCGTCTATAACTGAATGTGTCAGGAATATCGAAAACAAAACCAACTTGACCGCGCTCATTTCTGGCGCCCCCCTGGAAGTTCAGCGCCCTTAGCTTTTGCCTCTACTGCCTATGCCACGGGCCGGCCCTGAGTTGGTTCCTGGAGTGTTGTAAATACCCACGCTCACCTCCCTCGCAACAGAGCGCATAGGAGATAAATGACTTCAGTACATAATAACCGGTTATGATTCTTACTGAACCGATACCAAATTGTCCGCGTCTGCATCACGGTGCACCGAAGAAACAATTAATTTTGACACCCCTACAAGCAGTAAAAAAAAACGTTAAAAAGGAGGCCAAGCATAGCACGCACACACACACGTAAGTGCATTGCTCCCAATATGCATGTACAAGCTGTGCATCTTCATTAAAAATAATGAACTTGTGCACCCAAAAGACTCAATATGTGAATGGGCCTTGGTTAATAGCATTAGCCATAGTTAATAAAATGACCGTAAGGATTAACCTCTCTGTACAAGCTCGAAATATCAAACTAGCGCACAGTTGCAGTAACTTTGTTTAGTTGCAGCAGTTTTGTTCCGTGCAGAAACGCAGTGTTGAGTAGCCTTCATGATTAATTAACCATGACAAATTAAAGTGCGGTTAATAGTGGAATCAGTTAATCGGTGCATTCCTAATCAAGATGACCAATATAATGCTGATAAACAGTGCAGTAATGGCTAAAGAGACATGCACAAGTGCTGTAATTAAACATACACGCATTTAAAGAGCTTTAAAAAAACACAAACTCCATTCATCCACTTTTACATTAAAAAATCTGCGCCCGCTGACTCCCAGAGGCTGAAACAAGGCAAACTAATTGGATCTTGAGGTTTTAGGAAAGCTTGGGTGAAATGTTCATTAATTGGACAGTGAATGAAAGGATATTTGATTCTCAAGTTGTCCACATTATCATAATTCATGCATATCTCTCTCTTTCTTAGGTGTCCTATAATATATTCCGAACTCTTCCGCCCAGTGACAGTAATGAGTTTGATCCTGAGGAGGATGAACCCACTCTAGAGGCCTCGTGGCCACATTTACAGGTGTGTGTATGTGTGTGTAAAACTATTGTCGTGTACTCTGGTCCCTCTCTCCTTGTGTAGAGCTCCTGTCTGTTTGATTTAAGCATGTTTGTCTGTGTGTTGTTCGTACACACACTCTGACCTCTCTGTGTGTGTACTCACCGTATGCTTCCAGGACTCCTTTAGAAATGAGATGCATATCTCAAGGAGAATCTTCCTGGTAAAACTTTTCTCTTTTGTTTCATCATTAATCCCTGCTTTTGTCTTTTTTTCATCTGGAAAACAATTTTAAAAGTTCAGTTTTGAAAAGCCACATTCCCAGATATGTGTTCCTCGTCCTGTGTTATCATGGGAACAACTAACGGCGGCAGTAGCAGTGTCCTGTGACCTCAGTCGAACCATGACCTTTTTCCCCCACTTTGCATTTCTTCGTGCATGCCAAGTTTGAAGAGCTCCACCAAGTAACACAACCTCTCGTCTCTGTTCTCAGCTGGTGTATGAGTTCTTCATTCGGTTTTTGGAGAGTCAGGAGTTTCAGCCCAGCATTGCCAAAAAATACATAGACCAGAAATTTGTCTTACAGGTGAGAATGTTCATTTTTAAAAAGATTCTCCTTCATTTCTGCTTTATTTAAGTAGTGTTTGTTGTTTATCTTTTTGTTCATCTGTCTTTCTCTCAGCTGCTGGAGTTGTTCGACAGCGAGGACCCACGAGAAAGAGATTACCTGAAGACAGTCTTACACAGAATCTATGGAAAATTCCTGGGACTGAGAGCTTTTATACGAAAACAGATAAATAATATTTTTCTACGGTGAGGAATTTAATTTCAGCATTTGTATAGTATTAGGCCTAATGCGGAATGAAAAGCAAGCACTGATGTGTCTCTCTCCCATTCTTAGTTTTGTTTATGAAACTGAGCACTTCAATGGAGTCGCAGAATTGTTGGAGATTTTGGGCAGGTGAGGAGTATTTGCTTGTAATGGAAGTAGTGACTGATAGTTAATTTTTGGTATTGTGATGTACAGTTTAAACCAGAAGTTTACATACACTGTATAAAAAAGGCACATAACCATTTATAAAAAAAAGTCAGATGTTAATGTGACTAAACTTTTTCTCTTTTAGGTAAGTTAGGATTATCAAATTTGTTTATGTTATGCTTAATAGCTGAATAATGAGAGATATTTTTGAGAAATTGTTATAACTTATTGAAATTCAAGTTTACATACTATAAAATTATTATGCCTCTGAAAAAAGCTCAGATTATGGTGTGAAGGTTTTGAACGTTTCTGATTGGCTAATTGAAAAATTTCGAGTTAATTGGAGGCACAACTGGAGAATAGTATTTAAGGAAAACCTCAAGCACACTGCTTCCTTGTGTGACAACATGGGAAAATCAACAAGCCAGAGTCAACAACAAAAAGCCAGAATACAATTTGCTAAATTACACTGGGAAAAAGACTAATATTTGGAGACGTTTCCTGTGGTCTGATTGAACTAAGCTTAAACTGTTTGGGCATAATGACCAGTGTTACATTTGAAGGACAAAGGGGAAAGCTTACAAGCCTAGGAACACCATTCCAACTGTGAAGTATGGGGGCGGCAGCATGTTGTGTGGCTGTTTTGCTGCAGGACGGACTGGTCCACTTCACAGCACAGATGACATCATGAAAAAAAGAACATTATGTAGAAATACTGAAGCAACATCTCAAGACATCAGCCAGGAAAATAAAACTTGGCCACAAATGGGTCTTTCAAACAGACCACGACCCTAAGTAACTGCCAAATTAGTTAAAATGTGCTTTAAGGACAACAGAGTAAATATTTTGGAGTGGCCATCACAAAGACCTGATCTCAGTCCTATAGAACATTTGTGGGCAGAGTTGAAAAAACTTGTGCGAGCAAGACAGCCAACAAATCGGACTCAGTAACACTAATTCAGTCAGGAGGAATAGGCCAAAATTTCTGCAAACTATTGTGAAAAGCTTGATGAAGGATACCCAAAACATTTGACCAAAGTTATACAGTTTAAAAGCAAAGCTAATAAAATAAATGTATGGAAACTTTTGACTGTCTAGAAATTAATAAAATAAAATAGTAAAAATAGTAATCGTTTGGTATAATTTACCATCAGACATTTTTTTAAAAAAATGGTTATGTTACTTTTTTGAGAGTGTATGTAAACTTCTGGTTTCAACTGTAGATATGAGTGAACCTGATTATTGAAACAATGTTGCAGAATCTTGGTTCTTTCAGTTAGTTGTTGATTGGATTGAAGCAGTAGTCCCTTGTTAATCAGGGGAGTTACGTTCTAAAATAACCATTTGTTTTTAACGCTGTCAGTCTCTTGTGTGCACGTGAACATGGTGTGTGTGCACAAACTGCGGATAAGCGTAAACGCTGTGCAGATTTACAATTCTACATTTGTTGACAGACAGTTTGGGCTTCTTAATTATTGAATTATGAATTATGGGAATTGTCCGCCCAACACATTTTCATTGGATGAACATTTTTTTTGTCTTATGCCTTACCCAGAATATAAAAATACATATAAATACATTTCGATCATTTAATTTAATCAGTACTATTGGAATGTGAAGAGACTTTCAACTAGCACAAACCAAAAATGTTTCTAAAGACAGTCACCTACTGCACCTTTAACGCTATGTACAGTAAAAAGATAAATGAATCGAAATGGAATTTAAATTTGTTTTAAAAATAGTTCAGTGACCCTAAGTTTTGCATTGTTCCCCAAATTCTGCCATTGAAAGTTGTTTTTGTCTCCAATCAGTATCATCAATGGCTTCGCTCTGCCGCTGAAAGCTGAACACAAACAGTTTTTGGTGAAAGTTTTGATTCCTCTTCACACCGTCAGGAGCCTCTCACTTTTCCACGCACAGGTAACGCTTGTGTGATGAAACATTTAGATGAGTTTTTTTTTTTTTTTTGGACAACAGTATCTCCATCAGTAAAGATCTCCAAAGATTCTGTTTTAAATTTAAAAAAAATCTGTGTTTTTGAAACAAATTAAGACAGCAGAAGTCTATAATTAATATGAACTATTTTAGGGTTTTTGCAGGTTTTACCAAGTTAAATTTAAGACTTTTAAAGACATTTTTAAGACCACTATGGATGAAAGTTTAGACTTATCAAGGGCTAAGGATTTTGTGAAACGGCCCATATGGAAGATGATTTTATTTGCCCTATCAAGAAAACAATATTATAATTGAATATATTTAATTATATATATATATATATATATATATATATATATATATATATATATATATATATATATATATATATATATATATATATATATATATATATATATATAAAGTATTATTTATATTTAATAGCACAAATTTTTTATATTATATATATTTTTTTAGCCAAATATTAAAAAAATTGCATAAAAACAAGCAAGCTCTACTTATATCTATACACTTTTTTTTCCCAACATAAACTTTCTTTAAAATATTTATTTATTTATTTTTTTTTATTATTTTAAATGTTTTAAAAGTTTTCAAAGGGTATAATAAACTAAATCTATGCACAACAATCTGTCCAGGTCGGTGTTCTCAGGGGTAAATAAATGGAGCACTTTTAAACAAATGTTATTGTTGGGAAAATAATTAAACCATTATAACAAAAAGAGTTAAAATCACATTTAAAAAACAATAGTTGAAAGTTTTTGGATTGTTGGTGATTGTATGGGTTTTTGCTAGATTGGGTGAAATACATGAACAAATGAAAATTAAGACCTGTTAAAAAGATTTAAGACCCACAACACAATAAATCAGTAAATTTAAGACTTTTTAAGGCCTAAAATTTGGATTTTGAGATTTAAGACATTTTAAGACTTTTTAAGACCCTGCAGAAACCCTGTTTTCAGCCTGACATGTTTACTGTTTCAAAACATTTTAAATGTTTCCAAAAATAAAATATTTTGTGTTCAAAGAGACAAAAGGTTTAGTTTTTTACTCAGACATTTTAAAAGAATATATTTTAGAGCAGTAATCTCAATACTGTGAAACCGTGATATTTATATCCAAGGTTATCATACCGTTAGAATCTTATACTGGCCCATGCCTAGTCGTGTGTGTGTTTACTTCCTGCAGTGAAATTACTGTTGTTTTTGCAGCTGGCGTATTGTATTGTACAGTTCCTAGAGAAAGACCCGGCGTTAACAGAACCAGTAAGTGCATTAAATCTGTATAATCCGTGCATTTGTTTTGTCCATTTATTTCACCAGTTGCTCCTTTCTAACAGGTTATCAGAGGTCTGCTGAAATTCTGGCCTAAAACCTGCAGTCAGAAAGAGGTGAGACTGATGCATTCTGCTGAACTGAGTTAATTTACAGCATGAGGTTGATTGGTCGGGACAGTGGAAGCGTTGTTGATGGTTTAAGATGCATTCACTGATGTACTTTACACTTTGTTCTGATTGTCTGCATCACTGTGTGTGTCTGTGTGTGCACCTTTAGGTCATGTTCCTAGGAGAGTTGGAGGAGATTCTGGATGTGATTGAGCCTACGCAGTTTGTGAAGATCCAGGAGCCTCTCTTCAAACAGATCTCCAGATGTGTCTCTAGTCCTCACTTTCAGGTCTGTCCAAATGAAGCTGGACCAATTAAAGTTATGCTACCTGAATTGTGAACCTGGACCACAAAATAGGCCTTAAATTGCAACAACATATATATTTTGCAATAGCCAAAAATACATTGAATCGATCAAAACTATCAGTTTTTCTTTTATTAAAAAAATTATAATAATGACAAATATATATACAAAAATGAATACACCCCCTTTTGAAAATGAATAGTTTTATCCATTTCTCGGTGAATATAATGTACAGTATTTGGTCCATTTTTCGAAAAGGACAGATACTACATTTAAATTCAAGCAAAATATTGCAAAAAATAAATAAATATAATTTTTTTTATAAATATAAAATAAATAAACCTGCAAAATTACAACTTCATTTTAAACATATATATATATATATATATATATATATATATATATATATATATATATATATATATATATATATATATATATATATTTATATATATATATATATATATATATATATATATATTAGGGATGTAACGGTATCAGAATTTCACGGTACGGTAATACCTCGGTATGAATGTCACGGTACGGTATTTATTGAATCATTTACAGGAAAAAAAAAACTTTTGAAAATACTCCCAAAAAAGTGCCAAAAGTGTCAATGACATACAAATTAGCCATCTATCTGTTAGCTTTGAAACAGGAACTTCAATTTTAATAACAAAAAATTATTAAACCATGTAAAAAAATAAAGTTTCAATTTAGTATTGTTAAAAACTCATCACATTTAACATTTAATCACTCACTTAGATAGAGATGGGTTTAAAGGAAAATTATCATATAACTATAATCTGGTAAAAGCTGGTATCTCTGAGTATTTACAATGTCCCCTGCAACAGAAAAAACCCCTCTCATTTGGGACTGAGGATTCTGGGACAAGAGAGATATGACTTGGCCCATGTTGACAGCAGTGGGGTAACGTTGTGCATTGTCTTTCCCCCACTTGAGAGGACAAACCATGAGTGAGATAGAGATCTCTTTGCGGTACAAGTCAATGTCTGCATCAATCTGAACAGTGTGCTGTGTTTCTGCAGTCCCCATGACTGTTATTAGTCGTATTCCCCAACTTGCAGGCCCGTGCACACATAGGGCTCAACCTGTGCAGTGCACATGCCCTTTTTAGTCTTGGATAGAAAATGCCCTTCCAAAACGATCAAAAGTGCCCCCGCGACGCAACACAACCTCCGTCCAGTCCAGCCCTTCAGTAGGCGCGCGATAACACCTCTCTTGAGTATGCGCGCTCAACCCCCCCTTGGCGCTTTACAATACGCGCGCCACAACACAGCTGATCAGAACGCGCGCGACAGCACCGCTATTCAGCACGCGCGCGGCGACAACACCCGCTTTAGGTTCGATCATTTCCATCTTTTTTTCATCTCCGCTACTAGCAGCACACTCCATTTCCGCATTACTGGATCTGTAGCGACAACAGACCGCAAAGGATTATGGCCACGCCGGGGCTGATGGGAAATGAAGTTCCAGCTACCTCCCGTTCGCTTCATTCGCCTGAGCAAATTTTCTCAGAAGACCTATAGTTTTACCGAGTCATGCGACTTCGGTAATATCGAAAAAATTTAATATTGCGGTATGACGGTATTTACAATACCGTTACATCCCTAATATATATATATATATATATATATATATATATATATATATATATATATATATGTATATATATATATATATATATATATATATATATATATATATGTTTTTTTTTTTTTTTTTTTTTTTTTTTACATATTTTTACATTTTTATAGAAATGTTTATATTCAAAACATATTTAATATATTTTGGACTAAAAATGAATCAAATTTCTGAGCACTCAATTCAGACAAAATGAAAGTGATTTCATCAGTATTTATTTATTTTATATTTATTTATTTTTATTCCAGATTTTAAAATGGTTGTATCTTAGCCAAATATTGATCTGTCTTAACAAAGCATACATCAATAAACATATTATTATAAATAAATAAAGAACAGAACAACCCAGAGACTTCACACACAGCTCTCGCATCATTCTTATAGTTATGTCTTTTTATGACACTTATAGTTACATTCTTGATAGCACATACAATCCTATTGGTTCTCTCCCCATTCTAAATAAAAAAGGGGGAACGGGTATAATGAATGTAACCAGCAAAAACATAATAATAAAAATACACTAAAGCCTGATTTATACTTCTGCGTCAAGTGACCGGCGTAACCCACGGCGCATGCAACGCGTGTGGCTGTGCATTTATACTTCTGCGCGCCGTCTCTGTTGGTCTGCATTAACACTTCTGAAACGCTAGTGGACAGTGAGGTGTTAATGTTCCTCTGTGTCGAGTTTCTTCGCTGCTTTTTTGCTTTTCCTGAACACTTCCGGGATGTACAAGTGGCTCAAACTCGCTCATTTTGAGGCAGGAACCGGCGGACGTGCAACAACTTTAACTATAAGGTAAACACAAAACAAAACTTTCCATCCGGAGCTCCTTCACGGGACTCCACACTTGTAAACAATCGCTCGCGCCTTTCGCGCGGCTCTCGGTCCCGCCCAGACTAGTCAGCGCTACCAAGCCGACCAATCACAGAGCTTACGCTACGCGTCGTTGCGACGTGTAGTTACATTTTTTCAGAGGTGCACGTCAGTGACGGCGACGGCCATGGCGAAGGGCTATGCGTCAGCACCGTAGCATACGCCGGTGTTTGACGCAGAAGTATAAATCAGCCTTAACTTAAGTATAGAATGTACAGTAGATTGCAATATAAAAAGCTCAAGAAACACGACATACTCATTTCAAAGCACTCCATAATTGCTTATGCACTGTCCATTATTCTATGTGCAATGAACATTTTGACTAATTCTTGTAAGTTTTATTCATATTTTGTCTATGTGCAAAGGTCATTTTCTCCATATCAAATATATTTTTTACAATCATTTTCCAATTTTCTTCAAAGTCTGTTCTTACAAAAACTAGAAGGTTTATTTTCATTTTTTTAATGCATTAATGCTGCTTCTATGAATGCATGAAGCAGCTAAGAATACAATGCATCCAAATCCTAGATGAATCGTGTAAGTTTGTAAATGAATGTGTGTCCAGGTGGCTGAGAGAGCTCTGTACTACTGGAATAATGAGTACATCATGAGTCTGATTGAGGAGAACTCCAACGTGATTCTTCCAATAATGTTCGCCAGTCTTTACCGGATCTCCAAAGAACACTGGAACCCGTGAGTCAAACCTACACCACCAACACAATCTCTCAGCCTATAAATAATCTAGGCTCTTTTGTTCCAATCACATTTAATGTTTTCATATGTTATCCTTCCATAATTATGGTTTGTAAGATAAAGTTGTTTTGGGGCAATAAATGATTTTTTTTAACTAAATATCAAGTAGTCGATTACAATCTTAATTTAATATAAACATTTGTTTGCCTTTTTTGAACTTTCTATTTATTAAGTGATAGAATTTGGTCTTTTTTAACATCATTTATAATAAAAAATATTTATTGAGCAGCAAATCACCATAATTTCAAGAGGATGTGACCTCAAAGTTAGTATTAGGATTTTATCAGTTTTGTACAGAGGTGAACACTCAGCCTTTAAATGTTCAGTATATTTGTATGTTAATGCTTCACAATATTCTCATTACTGTTCAGCATTAATTAAATATTGCCATCTACTGGATTAAACATGCCCTGTTCTTCCAGTCCCAGTGTAATGTATGCTTAAAAGGTCTAATTCTTCTTTATTCTTCTTTTTTCAGGGCCATAGTAGCTTTAGTCTATAATGTTCTGAAGGCCTTCATGGAAATGAACAGCACTTTGTTTGATGAACTCACGTCCACTTACAAGTCAGATCGTCAGAGGTGCACTATTTCTATATTTTACTATTTACTCTCCCTTTACTTGTTCAAAACCTGTTTGAGTTTATTTATTCTGTTGATCACTAAAGAGGATATTTTAAAGAAAGCTGAAAACTTGTAAGCATTGACTTCCATAGTAATCAGTGGTTACAGTTTTCTTCAAAATATCTTCTCTTGTAATTAAACTGAATAAAGAAACTCAAACTGGTTTTGAACAAGTAAAGTGAGTAAATGTTGACTGAATTGTAGTTTTTGGGTGAACTATCTCTTTTAATATTTCTCATTTATTTTTCCCCCCAATCTCTCATTTTTTCAGGGAGAAGAAGAAAGAGAAGGAGAGAGAGGAGCTGTGGAAGAGGTTGGAAGATCTGGAGTTGAAGAGAAGCCTCCAGACCGATGGAATTATTCCCACTTAACGAAGCGCTTCTCCTGGACCGCTTTTTCCCCCAACGCCTCCACCACACGCTCGGAACGTTGGCCACATTTCTTTTTTCTTTTTTGTATTTGTGCGACTTACTTTACCGTAGAATCACCTCGTCAGTCTCATTATTTCAAAAGCACTGTAAATAACTTTTATTTTATCCTCTCTTTTTTTTTCTCTCTCTTCCCCCTTAAAAATATAAAGCCGAAAAAGAACGTGACTAGAAAAGGAAGTAAAAAAAATAAAAATACGCAAAAAAATAAATAAACCCACACTGGAGGGGAACGGACTTTGAACAGACAGTAGGACTGAAACGAACGACTGCTGTTAAGAAAACGAAACAGAATCTCAACCCACCGATCTGACATACCTCACCCATTCTTGCTGAACAACACCAGCCCAATTCTCTCTCTTTCTCCCTCTTTCCTTACTCAATCCATCTCTTTCTCTTCCTCCTCATCTCAGCATTGGATCAACATCGGCCCACCTGCGTGTCCTGAATATCTGAAAGCAGAATTGTCTACCGTTGACCTTTTTTGATTGTCCTTCAACATCTGGATAAACGCTGCAGGTCTGGATTGTAGGCTGCTTCAAAGGGGACACTATGCAGTAACCAGCAGAGAAGAGGAAGTGGACATATGTAACACACACACACCAGCTCTTTTTAATTTTCCTCCCCTTTTCGTTCTTTCTTTTTTTTTTTTCCTGTCCAAATGTGCCACCTGGTATACTTGTTTGGACTCTTTAGCACCAGTCCGGTACTGGTACCAGTAAATGAGAGACACACACACACGTACACACATCTGAGGGAGTGTTCTGAATTCCAGCAGCAAATCGGAGATGCTTGTCATAAGAAACGGAACTGCACGTGCACACACACACATTCTGCGTTCGAGTGTGTGAGGGAGTTTCTTACAGTGTTAAGTACCTGTATACTGTATCTGACTGCAGTACTTTGATACTCTGTATCTAGTAGAACCTTTAGCGTATTTTTCTTTAGGAGAATCCAGCATATGATGAGGAAAGTTCGAACACGGCCTCTTGGGATTTACGTTTTCTTTCTTTCTCGGGTTTCACTTCTAATTTGTTTTGGGTTTATTTTTATTTTGTCTGGATTTGGTTTTGTTTTTTTTTCTTTTTGACCAAGTGGAATTTGTTCTCTCTCTTCCTTTTTATTTTTTACTTAGTTGCTGATTGGGGGAGGGGGGTGAGTGAGAGCGGGATTGTGGAGGACTGATGCTGTGGTGAGCTGTGTCAGAATTGAAACCTGTGCTTTAGAAAGCCCCAGACATCAAACGATTACAAAAGTTAAAAAGGGTCGGAGAAATACAAATGTTTAATTATTTTAAAAAATAAAGAGATATTAAATTAAACCTGTTTTGTGATAAAGATGAAATGCACATTTGCTTTATTTGTGATGTGTGTGAGTGGAAGAAATTGCACAGCTTGACGTACAGTGCTCAGCATATATAAGCACACCCCTCACAAATCTATCTTTTAATATTTTAAATAGAAGGCTTTAAAATATTATATTTGTGCACATACATTAGATTAGTCAATGCTGAAGCCAAATCTGGAGCTAACCTAACAAAATAACTTACGATAACGGTTCAAAAACTAGCACACACAAATTATTCACTGTAAAACCCAACAGTCAACTTTATCAAATGAAATGAGTGTAGTTAACTCAAAATGTACTAAAAGTTGATTCTACTCATTTGAAAAGAGTTTTGAGCTCAGCGTTGAAGATAATGATTTAATTAAATACCTTATTACTTCAACTTAAATGGATTAAGTTCACAGTACTCATTAGGATTAGTGTTTTTAACTCAAATGATTGGTAGCAATCGGTTTCCTCAAATGGTTTGAGTTACTTTAACTTTTTGGGTTTTACAGTGTATGTTATAGAAAAATATTAAAACAATTTTTTAAAAGAGCGAAATACCAATTAAATCAAGAGAAGCAAAAAGTACAAAATTTTTGTTGTAATTTTGTAGGTTGTAATTTATTTTTGCAATATTTAGCTTGAATTGTTTTATCTTTAAATTTTTAATTATGTTTGGTAACTAAAATATTATTTAAAAATATATATATTTGTTGATTAAATGTGTTTTGTTCAAATGCACCAAAATACACCTATATTCACTGAGAAATATTCATTTTCAAAATGGGTTGAACTCAATTATGCTGAGCACTGTCTCTGTGAGAATGCTCTTTTTGCACAGGAATAGTTCTTATTACGTTTGATTTGATTGGTTGGATCATTTTAGGGAATAAGCTGAATTGAGTCTGAATGATGGATTCATGAACTGAACATTAGCAGAATGGCAATTGCAGGAACAAGTCATAATTGTTACTAATTGTTAAACAAGTGACTTTAGGTTGTTAATTAGTGATGTAATGATAAATCGATTTGTAAGTCAGTAATTTGTCAGCTGAACTTTATTGTTTGGAAAAATTTCAAAGATAGTTGTAGAAATTTTTTTTAATTTATCAATTGGTTTAAATCTGACAGAATTTGTCAATTGATGCAATGACATTAACACTACGTTCCATTCAGAAGGGCTAAAATAATTCTAAATATTGAATAATATTTAGAATAGGTTACTTTGTAATTTTTGTCAATTAAAAACAAACCAGTAATGAAAGATGACTTCACTTACAATAGATTGTATGTTTTCTTGCACAGCTGGATGTTGGACTTGAAAAACAATTGACAGATTTCGCCAAAACAGACTCCACTTCAGACCTTTTTCGGTGTGTCATTTTCACTATTTGTTATGGCATAACAGTCAAAATAA
This sequence comes from Danio rerio, assembly GCF_052040795.2. NCBI lineage: Eukaryota > Metazoa > Chordata > Actinopteri > Cypriniformes > Danionidae > Danio > Danio rerio. Next base: position 40,035,594 of record NC_141033.1, on the reverse strand, counting down.
GACAAATGAGCTCATGTATAGGACAAATACTACACCTTTTTCAGTGTGGGGTGGGTCTTTCGAACCACTAAAACCCCCCTTGCTAAGGGCCTGTGTCAGTTGACTTATTAATGAGTGCCAGTTTTGAGCCTTCAATATGGCAGCCATGATTGTTTTCCCTCCTAGGTTTCTTTTGGCGGAAGATAAATCGCGATTGAAATTGACCATAATTGTTGAACAAGTTACTCAAGTAAGTTGATTTTTTTTTATTGAATCAAATGGTTTGAATTAATCACAATGCTTTTTAAACTTAACCAAGTCGCATTAATTGTTAAACGAATGATTCAAATCTCAAGAATGATTATTGAGGGTTTTTTTTGTTTTTGTTTTTTTTGGCTGAATCGGTTAGAATGCTTTAGAACACTCGAACAACTCAATTATTTCGTCAAATAAAAATGTTGCTTCTTCGATTGCGTATGGAATCTAATTGATCAGAAAGACTCAAGAATCATAGCGAAACGGGCGACTTAAGAACTGGTTGTTAATTTACAGCTTCGTTGATTTGAATCAGACAGATTAAACTATTAAAGTCTGTTTGTCAGCTCATTAATGCTGCTGTTTGGCAGTTGCTAAATTGTAACGTTAGTCATTTCAGAGATGATTGTGGAAAAATGATTCAAGAGCTCGATATTTTAATGAATCAGTTGGATTCAATCAGACACAGTTTGTGAATTAAAGCAATAGTCAGTAATTCTTGAAATATTTGTTGAAGGACTCGTAAACGATTCTTTTAGCGAATGCTTCTTTAAACACTCAACTACAAGTCAGTTATTTTGTTCTGCTCGTGAACTAAATCTAAAACTGTTTCTCAACATTCCTGGAGGACCACTAACACGTTTTTGTCTGTCACACCCAATACAAGTATTTCAGTCTCTGCTAATGAGTCAATGATCTGAATCGTGTTTGGTTGAGGAGATATGGAAAATGTGCAGAGTTGGTGGTCCTTCAGGTAGTGGTTGAGAAACACTAATAAAAACTTCTAAAAAGGTTTACATTTTTCTTGACCTTTTCACATTAACTCCTTGTGTCAGTGGCTTTTGTTAAACGATCCTTAGATATCTTTCTGATAGATCTTTCAAACATTCTCCTTTGAATGCAGAACACCTTTAGGGTCAATAAATCTGAAAATGTTCACTTTGAAGTGCCTATACCTGTACCAAACTCTTCCACAAGAGTGCAGCAGAGCTCAACATTAAAAGTAAAATTGGATGCGGCTCAAACTCTTTTGAACCTATATATTTGTACTCTTTTTAAATCAAGTCAATCTTGTTTTTCCTAATGGTTCGCATGCTAAAATGTGAGCTTACAGGATTTGGCTAGATTTCTCCTGAGGGGTTAAAGGATTTAGCGCTTCTCTGAAATTGTCAGGTCTATATGTACTTAAGACGTATGCCGGCTTTATTCTCTCAGTTTGAGCATTAACCTGTCAGGTATTTGGAGACAGAGGAAAGGACTGGAAGCAAGCGCACACTTGGATGACTGCTTGCTTTAATTAACATCTCCTCTGCAGTTCTTTTGGAAAAAAAGAAAAATGATCTAGAGATAGAAAAATCAAACATGTTCATTCATTGTCACACACTTCTTTAAGATAGTGAATCTTTTTCTTTGAATATATTTGTTAGTCTTGGTAATTAGAAAAAGGTATTTGCCAGAGTAAAATTAAGCTTTATTTATGACACACTTTATATTCATTATAACTCCTTTGCAAAAACATGTTGAATCTTTCAGGCCTTATTTGGTTTAGTTTAGTTTTGTTAAAGTGAAGTTGGTTAGACAGTCTTCTTGCTGAAAAAACACCTTGGAAAATTTTGGAGACTAGTGTAAACCAGTTAAGACCATCAAGCCAGTTTAGACTGGTTGAAAATGTGTGTTTTTTCCCTCTTTTTACTGCAGAGTCCTAATTGCCATTTACTAACTTCAGAAAACTCACACAGTGCGTTTGATGGATGAGCAGAATGATCATCATCATTCATTTATCATTCAATGAACTAGTTAATTTTTCATCCATGAAAAAGAATTCGCAGATTTAAGAGCATCTCTCTCCCTAACTTATTAAATGTACTGATGAAACCTTGTGTGTAGCTCCTTATAGTAACAGTATCAAGCAATCAGTTTTAAATATATTAAAGTTACTGGAAAAATGAACTTAAAAAAAGAGTTATTGGTGAAAAATCAAAACGGTTCTGAAGTATGGCGACGTCTGTCATAGTCCATTTATATTAATATATAATGATCAGGTATTAATATTCTTTTTTCAAAATTTTTAAGTGTGAGTTAAGATAATGCTCATTTTTCAACAGCAACTTCAGAAAACACACAGAAGATGATCATCATGATTCATTTGTCACTGTATCAATTAGTAAATGTTTCATTCACAGACAAAAATATGAAGCCGACTTTATTCAAACTTATGCAAAATTTTGAGAGGACTTGATTGAGGTCATTGATTTTAATCAACCCTTGGTTATCCATAAAGAGGATTGGCTACCCTGTGAATTAAACTCATTTCGACCGCTTGTATCCGAGATCACCTTTCGGTGATGACCCAAATCTCATGACCATAAGTGAAAGTAAAAATGTAGATAAATTGAGTGCTATGCCTTTCTGCTCAGCTGCTTCTTTACCACAACAGACCAGTACATCGACCACATTACTGCTGCTGCTGCACCAATCCGCCTGTCAATCTCACACTCCATCCTTCCATCGCACTCATGAACAAAACCCCAAGACACTTGAACTCCTCCACCTGGGATAAGGACTTTCCTCCAACCTGGAAATGGCAAACCACCTTTTTCTGGTTGAGCAAAAGTGAAGTTTAAATCTGGTAAAAGTGTGTTTTCATATAGGTCTCTGGTAACTGGAATAATCAGTCCTTGCGTCTGCAGTTCCACAGGTAATAAACAGCTGTATTTTTCGATAATTTACTCATTTTAAACAGTTTTTTATGGAGATGGGGACACAGTAGAGAATAACCTGATCTCTAAAACCATATAAGAGTTATTGCTTTTTTGGGATTGTTTTAATGTCCAAACGGTCACCAGATTTTGGAGTGCAAATTTCTGAGAACAAGAATCCTGTCAAACAATCCATTCAATACTCTTTTAAAAAGGTACTTCTGTTTCAGGGCTGACGTGGATGTTTATTCCAGTCAATCTGCAACCAGCTTTTTGGTAAAATCACAATAAACAGGTGAGCCAAGTTTTTTTTTTTTTTGTATTAAAATAGTATATTTGTCTGTCCTAGGACTTTTTGATGATGTGTGTATGTCTTCTAAGGGTTTAGGTTACTGTATTTTCATCAACATGATCACAAAGGATGATGCAAATTTTACATCTGAAACATTTTTTAATGTTAAAGTAACTTTGTTTTGACATTTCAACTTTGTTGCTCATAATGATATTTAATATTGTGCATGGAAGAGATTCACAGTCACTTATAAAATTTAGGAGTTCCCACTTAGATATGCTTAGTGTTAATAGCAGGTTTGGCATGCTGTCCCGGGAGAGAACCCTGAGCTCGGAGATACTTGAGCCAAAGGCTCCTGCCCGGTCAACAGCAATATAAGAGGATCCGAGATCAGGGAGGTCTCGAGAGCTCGCCTTAGAAAAAGAGGAGATGGGGTAGAAGGGGGATAGATAGAGCAGTAGAGAAAAACGATCCATTTATTGTGAACTTGGATCACTCTGATTGGTTTATTACTGATTACAGATGAACAGCATGTCATGCTCAATCATAACACGTGCTCGTCTCGAAGTTAGTTTATGAAACTTCATTTAACATATTTTATTATAATTCACATACTCCGACAAGTATACATGATAAACAAGAGAGGTGAAAGACCGCAACCTTGAGCAGGCCCAGTAGAACAGTGGTAAAAGTCAGAAAGTTAACACCCTTAACTATTATCACACTGAAAACATACCAAGAGATCCAAAATACATAAATATTAGCTTCAGTAAATAAATGAATAGCAGCATGGGCATTGGGTCTTCCAGATGAAAAAATACTATTGTAATTTATAGTAAATGATATAGTGTTTTTGAACCATGCTATAATAAAGTGTACTGTATATTATAGTATTTATAACACTTTAATAAATGCTACAGTAGTAGTCAACATTAGAAGAGGATCAAAACCTTTTATTAAAGTTGTCCTAAATCGGTTGATCAACACTTATTCTTGTCATAGGAATTTAAAAATCTCTTTTGATCCACTTCAGATGTTGACTATTGTAGTAGGCTATTAACTATAGTGAACTGTTTAACTGGAATTAATAATTATTTAAAGGATACGTGAACGGTTTTAAGTTTTGCCTTCAGTTAGGAGTTATGTGCTTTACGTTATTGTTATCTAACTATTGAATTAATACCCTCTTATTTTGTGAATTAGAGAGCTCTCTAATTAGGCTAATTTCTTAGTAACAATTCCAATTTTCAATATTCCAAGCACTTTTATGTAATTTTTTAGTAACATTTCTAATTAAAGAGCTCTTTAATTCTTAATAGTAAAAAATACAATTCAAGAGCTCTCTAATCTGAATTCTTATGAGATAATTGCAGTTCTAATTAACTTGTTACTAGTATGAATGCTATTAAAGATCTCTCTAGTTACATTACAGAGGTCTTTAATTGTAATTGTTACAAGTCGAAACTGAATTTAGGCTAATTAGGCTTGCCATACAATAAAATCGCATCTTAATACCAGGAGTAAACAGGATCTAATCATTCTAAGTGAGAGCTTTTAAAGGTGTAGAGGGCCAGATAAACTAGTCGAGAAACTGGTTAAAATGTCCTCGGACTTATGTCAAGAGTGTAACTTGATTTTTTTTTTTTATTAGATTTTTTCCTGACGGTCTCAGCTCTTTTAAGATGCTTGTTTCTGAATGAATCAAAATAATGTACACCGTGAGATCCACCCACTCCTGTTTCTAAAATAAAATAAAAACGCTGGCCCACACAATATCTGTCTCTCTCATTCTGTCTGCCGCTGTTTCTTCTCTCCGTCTGTGTCTGTTGTTGTTGTTTTATTTTACATTTCCCGCTTTTATCCCTGCACGGCTCGCGCGCTTTCTGTTGTGATCAGAAGCAGAACAAACCTTCAGTCAGTGATAATGATGTTCAATACCGCTGTGATGTCACGTTGAGAAATTACACTTTTATTAACATGATGAAATGCTGTATGACTAGTCTCGGGCCAAACTTCCGAATGTGCATCCGGTCGACAGTTGCTAATTATATCGTTCTTGTTATTAGTCGAAAACAAAGATGGTCTTCTTCCTACTCTCCCCTGAGCTCATCATTACAGTTATGTAATCGTGCTGGTGAGGAGGACATGTGTGCGGGTTGAAATTTCTCCTAGGAACGACCCTGATAAAACCACCATCCCTAACTTTAAAAGTCATTTTCAAGCGATAATAATGGTAAGAAATTAAGTGACAGTTCACACAAAACAGAAAATTCTGTCATTGTTTAGAATACTCAATTGTAACAATCCAGTTTGAGTTTATAAATAGGTGTCCTGACATTTTATCCTACCCATCAGAACACTGAATTTGAATGGTTCTGGGGTTGAAGTTTGGGATTAGGGCGATATTACAATACAGCTTCATATATTACACTACTCCACATTAAAATTTACACTGGTTGCAAAATCTGATGGTAGCATATTGCTTTATCAAAATGCTGGCTCATAAACCGGTTCATATTAACACAAAATATAAATAAAAGTCTAATGTTACAGACCCAACGTATGAAAGAGTCACTACAATGCGGTATATGCACACAGCTAATGTTTTCAGCCAACGTTAAACTTCCTGTAAAAGTTTTCTGTGACTATTTTAAATTTTATAAGGTTCCTTATACAGCATCAACACCGTAATGTTATTTAAATACATTCACTTCAATAAACTTATGCTTTCATTTAGTTGTTCAAGCGTAAAACAAGATAGATGTAACTGCTAGTGCTAGCGCAGAAACTCCATTCAAAATACTGAGGTAAAAATAACATTTTATATTTTAAAGACATGGCGGGGAGAAATAGAATTTAATGCAGAGCTTCTTGTACATTCTGAGACCCACTTCGTATATCAATCAGGCGATGAAGATAACTTATTTTTTTTAAGAAAACTGATCTTAAACATGGCGATTTTGTAATGGAAAAAAGCTGGAAGCTGAAAATTCACTGGAAGCTGTCATGCTGGCTGGCTGAAAATTAAAAGTCCGTGTGCATACAGGTATAGCATATGAAGTTTCAAAACTTTTTAATTCAGAGACCTGAATAGGGGCACAACACTTCAAAATATACAACAAATCACAAAGAATGTTAAAAAATTATCATTTAAATAATAAACATAATTCACAAGTAATAAAACTAAAGTAAATAAACCTTCTACACCTGTTCTTGCGGTTTAGTTTTTACCTGGCTTCTGAAAAATATATAAAACTGGTGAGTCTTGGATCTGCTACTTAACTCACCGATCAATGGTCACAGGTTTCCAGCTTTCTATATAAATATAGATTGAGTATAAATTGTAAGTAAATTGACATTTTTGGATTATATATCCCTTTAGACCCAAGGATTATTGTGATTTCGTCAATAGGACCTCTTCCTGGATCAACAATCCAAACAGCCAAACAGATTTAAAGGATAAGATTACAGTTTATGTTAAGTTTTGACTTGTAGTTAAGAGTCATGTGGTTGTTATCTAACAATTAAACTTCCCCTCTAATTTTGTGAATAATTTACAGTTAGCTTTATAGGTAGGGATTATATTTTCAAACAGGAATGGGGTTGATCAGTTTAGATAGTCCAGTATCGCATCCTACTTGTAAAAATCACATCTGGCAGAATGAAGCATACATTTCCAATGAGCAAATGAGTTGATTAAAAAACTTAAGAACTGATTTAAGCCTTAATATATTTTGTAATTGAATACGCATTCTTGTATGGCAAGCCAAAATAGCCTAAATTCCATTCATTAACTAAATTGCGAAATTTCAATTTTACTAGTAAGAATATAATTATACAGATGATGATGACCTCTAATTTAATTTTTACTCCTAGTAACAATAAAGTTCAGAGAGCTCTCTAATTTAAATTGTACTAGTAACAATTACAATTGTAGAGCTCTCTCAAAGACTCAATAGAGGCACAACACTTTAAAATTTGCAACAAATCACAAAGAATGTTAAAAAATGATCCTTTACATAATAAACATAATTGATGAGTAATAAAGGTAAAGTAAATAAACCCTCTACACCTGTTCATGAGGTTTAGTTTTTACCTGGCTTCTGAAAAATATATAAAATTGGTGAGTAAATCTACTACACACTACTAATTAAATAAAGATTACAAACTAAATTGTAAAGTAACAATGAAGTTATTCTGAAAATTGTTGGAACCACTAACCATTGACTTCCATAGTATTTGTTTTTCCAACTATGAAAGTGAATTGTTACTTGTTTCCAACATTCTTCAAACTTCATTTGAGGGTGAGTAAATGATTATAGAATTTTCTTTTTTGGGGGAGCGAACTATCCATTTAAAGCACCAAATTGGCATTAGAACAACAAACAAACATCATTATATATTTTCATAATTTCATTATTTTATTTCATTAATAACACCTAACTTGATTTTTTTTCAGTTATAATGTAAGCATTCAAAGTGGCATTATTGAAAAAAGGTAAGTTTGAGAATCAATAATAACAGGCAATAATTTGACACCAAAATCATATTAGAATGATTTCTTAAAGACTTAAGTTTTGACTGCTAGGAATTAAATTTTGCCAGCACCAAAATAAAATGTATTTTAAGTGAAGTTTATTTATAAAAAATTTTTGAGAGGGCAACATGCTTATGATTGCTCATGGCTGGTCCCTCATTAATCAATTTATGATTCATCAATCAGACGATTCCTAAGTCTCCATAAATACCCTAAGTTACATACCATAGCCATCTTCATTTTGAAGAATTCCCCCCTTCCACCCCTACTCTTCCTCCTTTCCTAGATGGGCGGCACGGCGGCCCAGTGGTTAGCACTGTTGCCCAACAGCAAGAACATCATTGGTTCTAGTCCTTACCAAGCCAACTGATGTTTCAGTGCAGATTTCACATGTTCTCTCGTGCTTGCGTAGGATTCCCCTGGTTTTCTTACGTCATCCAAAAACATACAACTTAAGTTAATTGACTTATCCAAATCGATAATATAGACAAGGTCCTATAGTGAGTAGTTATAACTTCATAGCAATCCCCAATTGCTCAATAGCTTCAAACAGCAGGGGAGTTCTCGAGATCTACCTGAGCTTAAAGTCCCCTCTCGCCTTGCAAACTGGAGGGAGCCCCGGGCTCGAGGATCTCATGAGCTCAAGGCTCTCTCTCGGGACAGCATGCCAAACAAGCTTTATAATCAATCATCAGCTAAGTGTGAACTCTTGAAATATATTAAAATACAAAATAGTATTAGTTTATAGTAAATTGCAATAAGATTTAAAAAAATTCTGCTTTACTATATTTGTAGGTATAATCAGGAGAAAAATTTTTCCAACCTTTTATAAACGTACAAAAATCTGAACTATTTCAAACACTTATACTTTCTGTTTGTGATCAATACACTGAAAAAAAATTATTTAAAGATGATTTTTTGGATTTACTTAATTTTATTATGTTAAGAGGTTGTAAACAATTTATTTAGGCTGAATTTACACAAACAAATTAAGTTGAACATTATTAAATTTAATTTGTTTGCTTAAATTCAACACAAATAAATTGTTTGCAACAGTTCTGCATGCAACACTTTTTTTCAGTGTACATACACTCAAAAGTATTTTAAATTAGCTGAAGCAACATAATTATTTTATGTTCAATCAACTTAAAATTGTAAAAAAAAAAAAAATCAACAACATTAAATTAACTGATTTGTGTTGGGACATGAAGGAATTGTGTTGAACTCAGCATTATTTACTCTGTACTTGAACCCATTCTTGATTCACCACTGCTCTAAATAAACACGTAGTTTGTATTAAGTGAATGGGCTGGTTGTTGTAGGACCTAATTTTCTCCAGAAAGTCCATTTTCTGCCAGCTACTTTAACAGCACATGTCAAACGTATTAACTAAATAACACAATCTAACATCATTTTCAAATCTTAGTGCTGAATTCTGGCGTGTTATTAGGCATGTTTATATTGGTTTATTCTATACATTATTAATGTGTTGGTATAAATTTGAGATCAGCTCTCACTGAAGTCTCTCTCACTATCCTTCTATTTTGGTTTCTGCATCTCTCTCTCTCTCTCTCTCTCTCTCTCTCTCTCTCTCTCTCTCTCGTTCTGAATATTTAATCACTCCTAATGTTCTTTTGAAGATGTTTAGTGAGCTGGATCTAAAACTCTCTGACATATCAAAGTGTTTCAGTGCAGTTCAAATGAATCAGCGTGGTGCCACGAGACATTTCAATACAGATATTTTGAGATTGAAAGGATTAGGCTGATTAAAAGGATGGCTTTATCTTTATCTTTATTCTCTTTTTTTTACTGCTGGAACTATAATTGTTAAAGTGAAAGGACTTCAGAAAGAAACAAAATCCCAATTATATGACTGCTCCTTATTCTGGATGCTTAAAACCAAATTATACTTCAAAAGCACAGCATTTTATAGTCCACTTGATAGTGTCCATGAAAACATGCACTTTAGAAAGATTAATTCTTGTCCAGGGCCTGTGCTTCTTTTTATTTTCTTTAAAGTTTAGAGTCTTTTAGAGAGTAAAGGGCAGACACATGCATGTGCCCAGTGGCTCTGCTGTTAAATGAAGTGTTTATTTTTATTTTGTTTTAGAAATTATAATTTTTTTATTCTACTATATTTTAGTCTATTATATTGATTTGTATTAATTATTTTAATTAATTTTTATTCTGCTCTATTTTGTTTTATTTACTTCTAAATTGTCACGCTGATAGACAAGGAAGATAGAGATGGTTATCCTTTCACAGGTTTTATTCAAAACAAAGTCACTAATCTCAAAGGGAATTCCAAGGGTTGATATATATGCAGTCGTGATCTTCATTCACAGCAATATAAGTGTCAATAGTAGATGTTGTCGATCTCACTGAAAGTTCGCTCATAGGAGACACAGCAGGTGAGTATACAGACACACAGTTCATCTAGTAGATAGCTGATCTTCTGGTAAACACTACACAAGTGTAAGCATTCCTCTAGATCGGTGAGAAAGATCAGTAAGCATGCAATAGTCAGCCTTTTATGAGTATACAAGCACACAGTTCATCAGAGTGATAACAGATCTTCTAGCAAACATCAGATAAGAATGATCTCTTCCCTTGATCAGTAAGGACTCGAAGACTCAAAAGGAACATCCATGAAAGAAGGGGAGAAGATAGATTGCGGAAGATGAAGACAACCATCGGACTTCAATACCGACTGACAACTGAGAGGAGAAGGTGAGTTTATATAGTGTCCTAGTTGATGGGGAACAGGTGCAAACCATTACAAGGCAGGTGAGAGTTCACGGGATTGGTTGGAGGTGGTTTGTGAAGCTGATCACTGATTGGGTGAGCAGGAACGAGCTAGGGAATAAATTCTATTCTATCTTATTTAATTTAATTTTCTGCTTTGCTTTTTTTTTAGATGACATGATGGCTTAGTGGCTTCTGGATGCTTAAACCCAAATTATACTTCAAAAGCACAGTGTTTCATAGTCCACTTGATAGTGTGCATAAACAAATGCACCCAAGAAAGATTCATTCTTGTCCAGGGCCTGTGCTTCTTTCTTTAAAAAAAAAAAAAAGTTTAATTTAATTTTAAAGAAAAAGATAATTATAAAATGAACATAAAGATACATTAAAAATGTATATTGGAAAGCAAAGGTCAAGGGCAGACACCAGTATGCATGTGCCCAGTGGCTCTGTGCTTCTAAATGAAATTTTTATTTTATTTATTAGCATGCATATAAAATGTATTTTTCCAACAAACAAAATGTGGCTAGTGAAAATAACGGGTGGCTAGTAATGTTGGAAATCTCACAGTGGCTGGTGATCAAAAAAGTTAATGTCAATCAAAAAAAAATGAAGTATATACTCGGGCTATACTATGCACACATAGAAAGCAGTGCACAACATTATAATGAACACTGCAGGGTAGCATCGGACGCTAACACACACCATGATAAAATGTAACATCTAATGCAACTGTTCATCTAATTTAATGTGGTCAGACTTGTGGTTTTTTAGTTATGTACTTTCTTCTCACAGAGGAAAGAAAGCACAGGACGGGACAACATGGGGGTAAGTAAATGGGTAGACTAAACATTCGCTTGAACTGTCTTTTTAATGAGCTCAAGCAGATAAATATGAATTGTGTTTATTTCCTGTAGCTTTGTTATAGACATTTCCTACAGTTTTATCATCACCTGTGCTTTGTGGCTGTCCGTGAAGTAACCATATCACGTTTCTTCCTATAATGAGCGGAATAGCAGTAAAAATGATATGAACCGCTGAACCTGGTTGTCTGTAAGGCTTGCTTATTGTAATTAGGAGGGCATTTGAGACTGTTAAACACATTTGAGCTCTGGATAATGCGGGAGTGTATTAACTAATTTAATGAGGGCCTGACTGAATGTCAGTGAGTCATTTCACATCAAGAGCTGTTTTCCTCCCTCCTGCCCACTTTCTGTTGCTGTGGTGAAGTAATACTATTCAAAGTAAAACACATTTGCACTAAAATTCAACATTCAACAGCGTTATTGTGTATATTACATTGTTATAAGCTCATTTTGTATGACACAAATGCACATATACACTCATTAAATGACTTTTGCTGCTTGTTCAAACTTGTTTAAAGTGAGTTGAAATATATAATAATGAAATAATTCTTACATTTTTTTTTGCACAACTTAATTGTTCAATGCTCACTCCACTGAAATTTCTAATATCTGTTTCCCTAAACAATTTGTGTTGGGACAACATGAAGGAATTGTGTGGAATCCAGCATTTTTAACAGAGTACACTGTAAATGGAGCAGTGCAATTAACTAAGCAAAACTAATTCATTTGACTTACATTTTTTTATTGAAATTTCATTGTTCTTAATAGAAATATGTTACATGAACTTAAAATTTGATTGAATTAGGTTGAACTTAAACTGAAAGAGTTTACCCAACAACGCACATTTCTAGTTTCTAGCAAGTGTTATTGTATATTTTTTTTAACACAATTTAAACAGGGAGATGTGAATTAGGCCAGATCCCAGTTTTGTTTCTGTACCCCTATCCCTTCCCTTTGACCCTTCAAACAGAGTGTGAAGGGAAATGGCTTCAAAATTTACCATTTAGAAATGGGACAGAAATGGGAACCACCACCAACCCTATGCCTTCAAGCTAAAGAGAATTGGGACACCCTTACCCCTACACATGAATGTGCAAAACGAGGGTTGGGGTAAAGGGAAGGGCTAAGGACGGGAATTGGGATTGGGATGAGTTTTGCTGAGGATTCTGTAAAAATACAATTTTAAAACTCTACTCCTCTACCATTTTTATAGTGTAAAAAACATTTTCCTAATCTAAAGAACCCTTAAAGTCTGTGTGAACCAGAAGTTGCTAAGACTTTTATTTTGTTTCAGTATGCTGATGTGTTTCCACCATAGACTGAAAAAGATATGGACGTACTGTCACCCATCCGCTTGTTAAGTCTGACGTCACGCGAAGCGGCTTCCGGGTCCAAGCGCTCTATTCAACTGTATGGGGAGACTCATGAAATGGTAATAATAAACATTTACAAAGCAATTTAATACTTTCAAAATCACGATCGCAATATATATGTCAATGCCTAATATCCCATGGCCAGAAAGTGATTCATTTTTTTTATAAATTGTTAAAATTTTGGTATTTGTTATGCAGTAAGCCCAAAGATTGTTGTGTACACTAAGACTTTATGTAAAATTAACTTTAATGTGTGATAGGAATAAAAAGTGATCATAAATGAATAATTTCTCAACTCAAATGAGTGGTGGCTTGGACCTGAAAACAGTATTACATAAATGTACTGTCACCAACACGTCACCACTTAACAAGCGATAGGTTTCTGAACACTGCAAAAAAAAAGCTACAAATAGGCGTGGCCAACCATCGCCATTTTGTTCGCGCCTCATCGCACCGACTATACGGGATACCAAACAAGGACAAAGAGGCGGAGCTACAGACGCATGCTGTCATTTTGCTTAGACCTGGCTTAGACAAACTTTTGACTTTTCTTTGGGAGAAACGCTTAATACCTCATTACCTGTGACTTCTTTGTTTTCTGACCACATGTGCTTGGTTGTACACTGCTTTTAAAAACACTGCTGTAATACATTGAGCCACTAAACATCGTTCTTATGATGTTTTTCTAGAGGAGGAAAATGCAAATTACTTCCAAACACTTCAAATATAGTCTGTGTTAGTAAATGCAAGGCTAATTATGAAATCCAGGCATAGCAGTGTATGAAAATATAATTGATCAATGATCTTGAGTAAAACAATACATTTATAGAGATGGTATATAAGTATATATCTTCCCTCACCTGGGAAATTGAGGCAACTTGAACGGTTTGTGAGCACAATTAAGTGCACACAGCATGCTATAGTATCTGATTATTGCAGGAAATAACCCCAATAGGCAACTGACTGTGTAAAGAAACATTAAACAAAACAAAAATATGATGTATATGCCGAGCTCAGCAGCTAAACAGCTGAGGTGATGACAACGAGCAGTGAGATCTAGCTGTCACTCAAGTGACCACGCCCTTAATTATGCAAACTTAATAAAAACTTAACGGATGAGTTATAAAAAAATTCCCCCCTTCACTGTTGTCATAAAGGGTAATCATAGCTTTATGCACCAAAACCATATTTTGTACCAGGCTGTAAACATGTTTTTATCAGCTGTAAAAATGGCCAATTTTCCACTGCAGTCAGAAATCACCTGGATTTCCTAAAGCCAGCCTCCCAAGGTGAGTCGATGAATTGCAGCTTTAGTTACTTCTGTATTGGCTTTCTGAGGAAGAGCGGGAGGTTGCCGCTTGATTACCACTTGAAACGCACTACTGAGTCGAGGGCGGGGCTTTTTTTTTGCCCTTCATTCCCTGGTAGCAAACCAGCTGTAAGAGGGGCAGGGTTTAAAACAGGGGTGCTCCAGAGTGTATTTTTAAGGCTTGTCTGTGTTTATAATATGCAAAGCATTGTGTGTTCATGCTTTATTTGTTAAAAACCTGCCCTCAAGAGGCTCTGATTGGTGTAAGATTGGCTCCATGTCACCAGGAAGCATCACAGCTGTACTAGCATGCGCTTTGTCTCTGTTGTATAAATACTGTCAGACAGAGTAGCTGTTAGCCATATCAGTTAGAGCCTGAATCAGACAGAAAATGAAAAGCACACAGCTGAACTTCACACCTGCTCTCTAAAATAAAGTCTGACAAGTGTCTTTGACATATATTCGGAATAAGCAAGTGATAAGAAACATTCACATATCTTTTGCGACTTCGTAATTTGAGATGTAGAACGCAGGGAAGGCGGCCACATAGAGAGACAGTGCAGTGCTTCTGAAGATAGTGGGTGTTTACAGCGGTTTGATGGATAAATATGAATTTGTAGCTAAATTGTTAGCAGTGCCAAACAGCAATTCCTGTTGTTTACATCCTTGTTTACGTCCTCGCTACAACATACGGTTAAGGCTAGAAACTGTGCATGAAATAAATCAATTTTAACAAATAAAAATACTTACAGGTTGTGGCTCACGATCCACAGCTTAATCTATTATGCTTGGATCTGCTCCTTTAAGGAGTTTTTAGCTGAATCCAGCAATGAACAGAGAGATTCTGGATGTTCTCCTTTGTCAAATGCTAGTGCTATATCTGTTGTATAATTCTCTTGAACATAATTAAAATTAAATTGTAAGCGCTTCTATCTTTGTGGCGTGTCGTTTAGAAGCCAAAATACAAAAACAATAGAAGCTCCATGGAAAAAGCAGCATTTGGACGGCATTTTAGCTTTTCCTGCTACAACATTACAGCGCCTCTGGCCACGCACCTTCAGGTTTATGATCGCATTAACTCTGATGTATTTTTTATAGTCCCCAAATTCGTTGGCTGTAGGCTTTGCTAAGCTAATTCTGTAAAAGCCAATGTTTCCCTTTGAATTGTACTTTGAGCCTTACATTCAGAGATGCTGTTTATGTTCACACAACTACATTACACATCAACTAAAGTTTAAAATATGATTTCGTAGTAGATTACCCCTTTAAATAACCTTTTGTGGAGTTTTGATGAATGATTGATGTTCTTTATGCAACCATCTTTGCCAATAAGGAGCCTTCATTTTTAAGATAAAATGCAAAACAGTACTAAATGTTTTTTTTTTATCATTAATTAATTGTACGCATCATTATATTTCTAGTTACTGTTACAGACAGAATTATTAGCTATTCAAATTTTTATTCTTTAAAAATACTTTGCAAGTGCTGCCCCCCCCCCCACATGTAAACATAAATGTTTTAATAACTACTTTCTAATAAATCATTTCATTTGACTTTGCCATGATGATAGTGCAAAACATTTTACTATTTTTATCTGCAAGATATTAGTATTCAGCTTAAAGTGCGATTTAAAAAAGTAACTAGGTTATTTAGGTTAACTAGGCAATTTAGGGTTAGGAAAGTCCTTGGACAACCGTGGTTTGTTTTGTAGACAACGGAAACAACATTTTTTTATTTTATAATTTTTTTTTATTCCAGAAATAAGAATGTCTCAGTAAGAATAAAAAATAAAATAAAATCGTCTTCAACTATATATGACAAACCATGTTTTCATTTGCTTTCACAATTCACAGTTACAGTTTTTGATCAATACCGTATCACACCACACTACTATTACAATTTAAAACCTTAAAATTACTGTATAAAATGCTTTAAACTAGAAATAGTTTAGAACTTGACAAGATACTGTCCTCAAAACTGGTGTATTTCTGCTTTTCTTGATCACTGAATGGTGTTATTGAGTCACTGACAATGTGAACTATAGTGCTAATCTACTGAAGCAGATATTGTTTATGTTTCCAGGAGAGCTTTCTGTTCTTAAATCTGTGAAAGTGAGAATGTGGACAGTAATCGTGGGCAGAGCTGTAATTAGCCTGAGCAGGGAGACAAAAGACATTGGGATGGCTTGCGCTCGACATCACAGGCAGCAACACGATGTGTCTTTATCTGAACACGTAAACACGTTCATGGACTCTGTGGCTTTAAAGAACAAATGCTACAACTTAGTAGGAGGAGGACATTTAATCTTATTGCTTTCAGAAATAATGCTTATTTTTTTTGAGTGAAAGTATTTGCTACTGATAATGTACTTAGAAAACACCTTAATACTTAAAGGAACACTTTCATTTTTATTTAGAAATTTGCCTAATTTTACAAGCCCTCTAGACCTAATATATATATATATATATATATATATATATATATATATATATATATATATATATATATATACACACACACACACACACACACATTCAGTTGAAGTCACAATTATTAGCCCCCCTGGATTATTAGCATTCCTGTTTATTTTTTTCCATATTTTTTTCCATACCATGATGGACAGAGACCAGTGGGCAAATTTGGTGCCGGGGATAAACCCCTACTCTTATTCGAAGGACATCATGAGAGTTTTAACAACTAGGGAGTCCTCGGTTTAACGTCTCATCTGAAAGACGGTGCTCACTGAGCAGTATAGAGTCCCCATCAATATACTGGGGCGTTAGGACCCACACAGACCACAGGTTGTGCACCCCCTGCTGGCCTCACTAACACCACTTCCAGCAGCAACCTAGCTTTCCCATGTGATTATTAGCCTTCCTGTTTATTTTTTCCCCCCAATTTCTGTTTAACCGTGAGAAGATTTTTTTCAAAACGTTTCTAAACATAATAGTTTTAATAACTCATTTATAATAAATTATTTATTTTATCTTTGCCATAATAACAGTAAATAATATGTGACTAGTTATTTTTCTTAAAGTGACATTTACAGGTAATTAGGCAAGTTATTGTATATCGATGGTTTGTTCTGTAAAATTTTTACTTTAAAATTGTTTTAAAAAAAATCAAAAACAGTTTTTATTCTAGCTGAAACTAAACAAATAAGACTTTCTCCAAAAGAAATAATATTATCAGACATACTGTGAAAATGTCCTTGCTCTGTTAAACATTACTTGGAAAATATTTAAAAAGAAAAAAAAAAAATCAAAGGGGGGTTAATAGTTCTGACTTCAACTGTGTATTTATAGCTTAGCATAGATCGTTTGTAATATCCTTGTGTCTCATTATGCATTATTATGAGCTATTAGCCATATTGGCAAAGAAAATAGCTAATTTTACTTTTCCCTCATTCTTATACACTCTAAAAAAAATGTTTGTTGTTTGTCTAAACTACTTATTTAAAACGAGCATAAACAACACTACTTTTCGGAGTTTTTTTTGGGACAACTTAATTGTTTCATGTTCACTCCACTTAAGTTTGCAAAACCAATTAGCCATTATTTTTTTCATCTTGTCCCAACACAAATCAGTTGTGTAGAACTGTAAAAAATAAAATAAAACACTGTAAATCTAATCTAAAAATATATTCATTTCTACAAATTAGGTGGATTGAACATAAAACAATTAAGTTGTCCCCTAAAAAACCTTAAGATTTGTGTTGTTTCAGCTCATTTTAAATAAGTAGCTTGAACAAGCAGCAAATGTTTTACAGTGTGCACAATGTAACTACAGAGGAGTCAAGCTTTAAATAGGAAAACTATGCAAACTCTTCGGTCATTATCAGTGTTGGGCATGTTCCTTTAAAAGAGAAATTAGTTAATGATAATTGTTACTTCTCGAAAATAGTAACTGAGTTGCATAATTATAAAGGTAACTAATTTCCAGGAAAGTAACTACTGCATTATTTTAAAAAAATAATAATTGTCAAATGACAATAAAATAAACATAAAACATTGTACATTAATATACACGATTTTAACGTAGTTGTGGGACATTGTGAGAGTCAAATTATCAAATTACCATCAAATTAAATATACTATTCTAAATAGTTTCATTACTTGCATAATAAAACACAATATATGGTTTAGAAGTAGTGGGAAAAGTAGTGCTTATATATCCAGTTTGCAAAAGCTACCTTTAAACTTGTTGGATTTGCCATGGCAAAATCACAGTCATTTTCCGGATAGTGTTGCCTGATATTGCTGATTTTTCCAGCCCAAAGGCTGTTCAAAAACCACCTAAACTCACAAAAAATAAAATAAATAAATAATATATATATATATATATATATATATATATATATATATATATATATATATATATATATATATATATATATATATATATAATAAATCGAAATTAACCTTGTTACTTTAACAGTCACAATGTTTAACCATACAGCAACCAGCAGCAGTCACAAAACCACAACAGAACCGGAATTTAATTTTGAATAAGAGATAAATTCAAAACTGCCCAATTGGGTGGGAGAAATAACAAAACAGGAGGTTGGCTGGAGATGGTCCTGAAATACGGGAGACTGTTATTGAGTGAGATGCTAATGGTTTAAGCCGATGCAATGATCTGTGCCAGCTAAGCCAAAAGTGCTTAAAATGGTTAAACTTAATGGTTTAACTCTAAGGGACTATAAAAATTTGCCCTTTTTTTTTTTTTTTTATAAAGTAGACTGTTTCCTTTAGGTTTAACTATATATAAGGACAAATTTGTATCCTGCAAAGTCATGGTATTGCACTTAGTATCGTTATGCTCTTTGATTGTGTTATTTCTCATTTCATTCTCTGCTGGGAATAAGCAGTCTGTCAGTTTCATAAGCTGGGGTCCTGCTGTGATTCACTCAAAGCTGTATTCTGTGAACTGTACTGACCACACGTTTGATTGTTAGAGAAACTCTTGAGACAAACTTTTCACCTGACTGCTCTGATAAGGGAAGAAAATGCTTCAGAAACCGAGACAATTATATCCATTGTACTACTGATAGTTATTCTGTAGAGCTCAGCAATTGAGTTCCAGAAGCAAAAACTACATTCATTTTCTCTAAAGGGATATTCCTGTCTAACAGTAATCTAATGCAACCTTTAAAGTAGAGCAGCTCTAATATTGGTATTGAGTATGCTTTTGTTCACCCTGTCTGTTTGGATTGCAAGTCAACTTACTTTTAATAGCACCATTCATGCAGAAGATCTACATTAATCCTGATGCTGTGCAGAATATCCACTAAATAGTGCCTTTATAGAAATATTTAGTCACAGCCATTCCCATGAAGCACCACATAATCAAGCAGGTCGTCCTACAATCTAAAAAAATATACAAATACATTAATTGTTTTTGCAACAATAGTTTTATATTTCTTAATTTTTAGTTTGTGTCATACACAATGTTGGCGGCATGGTGGCTCAGTAGTTAGCACTGTTGCCTTGCAGCAAAAAGGTCGCTGATTCTGATTGGCAGAGAGGGGACAGAGCGATGAAGCCAATTATGATATGGGGATGGTTAGGAAGCCATGATGGAAAGAGACCAGTGGGCAAATTTGGTGCCGGGGATAAACCCCTACTCTTTTTCGAAGGACATCATGAGAGTTTTAATGACTAGGGAGTCCTCGGTTTAACGTCTCATCTGAAAGACGGCGCTCACTGAGCAGTATAGAGTCCCCATCAATATACTCGGGCATTAGGACCCACACAGACCACAGGTTGTGCACCCCTTGCTGGCCTCACTAACACCACTTCCAGCAGCAACCTAGCATTCCCATGTGGTCTCCCATCCAGGTATTGACCAGTCGCAGCCCTGCTTAGCTTCAGTGGGCGACCATGTGAGAGTTGCAGAGAGCTAGCTGAAGGGAAATGAATGAACAAATGAATCACGATGCTTCATGGCATTGCTTACCTCATATACACTGTTAAGTACACACACACTCTTCTACTAGTGTCATTTGTGGAGCATAGCATTTTTGGTATTGAGATGGCTTATATACATGGCTTACATAGACATTTTTAAATCCTATCAGACAAATGCATTTGGAAACAGCATTACTGAAATAAGTGTCACTAATGCTTTTTATACTTCCATATTACAAAATGCTGTTTTTGTGAAAATATACAGTTGAAGTCAGAATTTATTAGCCCCCCTAAATTTTTTCCCCAATTTCTGTTTACTGGAGTGGAGATTTTTTCAACACATTCCTAAACATAATAGTTTTAATAACTCATTTCTAATAACATTTGTTTCATGTTTATTTCTTTATGATGACAGTAAATAATATTTTACTAGAGATGTTTAAGATGCTTCTATACAGCTTAAAATGAAATTTAACTGCTTAACTAGGTTAATTAGGTTCACTAGGCAGGTTAGGGTAATTAGGCAAGTTACTGTATAACGATGGTTTGTTCTGTAGACTATTGAAAAAATGTAAACCTTAAAGGGGCTAATTATTTTGACCTTAAATGGCTTTTAAAAAATTAAAAACTGCTTTTATTCTAGCCAAAATAAAACAAATAAGACTTTCTCCAGAATAAAAATATTATCAGATACACTGTGAAAATTTCTTGCTCTGTTAAACATCATTTGAGAAATATTTAAGCAAGAAAAAAAACAATTCAAGGGAGGGCTAATAATTCTTACTTCAACTGTACTTTCTGTAAATTTATCAGGTTGTGTAATTTGCATCATTAAAAATGATCAAAATAGTCCATATTATTAAATCAAACAAGTATTCAGTTGATATTGCCTGGGTTGTGTGGGTTATTGGTTTATGTTAACAGTGAATGTTTCAACTGAAAGTAATGCATCATGCAAGATTTAAAGGTGAAGTGTGTAATTTCTGTGCCGCTGGCTGGAGCTAACAGATTTTGCAAAATTAATGGCGACAAGTTTTAAACACTCCCTCATCTTCTATTATTCAGAAACCATCCCAGTGTTGTCCCAAACTCACGCTATCAGTTCTGCTCAAAGCAGTCATTCGGGATGGCTAGAGGCATAAAGTGCACATTTTACATCTAATGTGTAATCTTATTTTGTTTAAACATAGTATCATAAACAATATATTTGCAATATATCATTGTTTTTATGGTTAATCTGACCTCCAGCCTAAACAGTGGGGTTCAAAAGAGTATGTCTAAACAGCTGTTTTCATAGAGAGTAATGATGTTGAGTGATTAAATGCTACTTTGCATTAAGTAGACTGCCTCACTTGCTCAAACTCATACAGAAATCTGATAAATGGCCATAAATTAACATTATATATATATATATATATATATATATATATATATATATATATATATATATATATATATATATATATATAGCTAATATATTTAAACATGATTTATTTGAATGCATTTGGACTCAATTTGTAATTCCAATAGTTAAAAAAAAAAAGGTGAAGATTTTCCTTTCTTTTCAATATTTGGAAATTTATGTTGCGTATTGGATATTTATATATATATATTAGGTTTAAACATGAATTTCTATATCATGTATGTAATATGTTCCACACAATCCCTTCATATTTTCCCAATGCAAATTAGCTGGTGTTTTTTTGAGTGTATATAGCTATAATTTTGGTTTCAGTTCACTATTTTTTTAGTATTTTATCAGGATCCCTATTAGCCACTATCAATGTAGAGGCTATTCTTCCTGCGGTCCATTGAACACAACACAAAATTACATTGATACATAACAACAACATCAAAAAAAAAAAAAAATTAAAATACAAAATTCATACATAACATCCAGATTAACAATCCACTTAATAGTGTGCCATTATTTATTTCTTAAACAATTTTTAAAAACCTCATTTTACTTGTTACGAAGCAGGTAATGTCTGATGGTAATTCATTCCATGTTTTCATTCCTCTATACATTAGTCCGTTGCTTTGCATTAGTTTTTGAAAGGGAAACAATCATGTGTACAATACAAAATCCTACTCTTAAAGGGCCACAAAACCCCCCTCTTTCGGTTCAAGTCTACCTCAGAATGTTTTCAAAAAATGAGATGGGCGTGGAGCGCTGCGAGCAGAGGGAGGAGTGGGCATGGCCAGCAGAGCAGGGGAAAAAGCGGGCAGCAAACAACTGTTGTCAATTGGCTCACGAAATGGTGCACAAACCGTGAAGAGATGCATGATTTTATAGTTTACAAAGTTAAAATGCAAAGAAATAAACAGTAAGTTATTAATGTCCTGCTACATTTGTTATTTGTAATTTCACATAACCAATTTGTTTAATCATTATAAAGATAATCGTGTTTATATAAACACTACAAATGAGGAGGACTTCTCTCCACCTGAATCCCTGTATCTGAATGCAGACACAGTGGATAGCAGTGCAGCAGATCTCTTGCCATATCTATTCCAACCATTAGCCGTGCTGGTAATCTGGAGGATTTTAAACAGGCGAACACAGAGGCACGGATATAGGCAATGTGTCTGAATGGTAATGAACTCAACTGATAAAAGACAAAGTCTGCCATTCTCCAATTCTCATACAGCTCTAAAGACAAAAATGCCTGCTGCAAACAAACAGCTTTACTGTATCGGGCCTTACAGCATCGCAGAGAAAAACATGCAAAAAACCTCATAGATCATGGAAACAAACACATCAGCCTGTGCCGTGCACAGATGCAGTCTTACCCAGTCATTGACTATCACAGCTTGGCAGGTCTGCCTTGCCTTAGAAAAGCAAGTGCTCTCATGAATAATTAAGAAGCAGGGTCTTTTCATAGGATAAGAAAACTCTTCTATGAATAATAAAGAGAAACCGACTCGTCATCACTCCACTAGCAGATTTGCGCTATGTCGCAGATTTTGATCCCACCTTAAAAATGATTTTAAACCCGGAAGATGAAGTTAGCTGACAAAAGCTCAGAATTATCCAGTTTTCCACACAATTAAAGCTGACAGGGGTAAACGTTGTCTTAACTAATGCTCAACACACAAATCTGCTAAAATCTCAAAAAAAGTACTCGAAGGTGTCTTGAATCTTTAACATACAAAGCTCTTCATAAATTGACACCTCACTATCTTTCTGATCTTCCTCATTTCTACATTCCTTTGCACTCTTCGCAGATCATCTTTTGCTGAGTTGTTACTTTTTCCAAATTTAAAGATGAAGTCATTTGGTGGCAGGGCTTTCAGTTGTGCAGCACCAAATTTATGAAACTGGCTGCCTTTGCACATTCACCAGGTGGACACTATTTCCAATTCAAAATCTCAGATAAAAACTTTTTTTTTGTTCAGGATAGCTTTTAATGATCTGCTGGTTCAATATCCTGTCTATTGATTTCATTGCTTACATATGTACTAGTAAGGTGTACCTAATAAAATGGCCAATCAGTGTATGATCATTTATGTAAATCACATATACACTACTGTTAAAAACTTGGGGTCACTTTTTATTTACCAAAGATGCATAAAAAGGATCATAAATTACCGTAAATACTTTTAATTTGACCTTCTACTTCTTCATTGTGGTTCAAAAGTGTACATCTATAGTAGTCCACCACAAATAATTGCAAAGTCACGTTCTGCTCTATTCTGGAATGGGATGCCTACTTTTAAAATTAAATTTCATTTACACTATCCGACCCCACCCCCCGCCCTAAATTTTTGCTTTGAGAAAAAAAAAAAATCACAAAATAGCAGCAAAATTGGGAATGCCTTGTCACGTTGACTTTAATATATCTAGGCCACTTAATGGAAAGGCCATTACTGTAATTCAGCCATCTAAGGGAAGTCTGGCAGTGCAACAGAGAGCGCTAATGGTGCAGCAACAAAGGAAAATCTATCATGCCTGTGAAGTTATCATCCGTTCGCTGACCCTGTCGCAGATGCTCAGGGAAACCTCTGTGCTTTCAGATTCAGAGACTATTGACTTATCGACAGGATATTTTTAGTGACGTTCAAACAGATTCTAATTAGCAAGAACTTTTGATATCTGACTGCATATGGGCATCACAGAGAGAGGGAAAGAGGGAGACATTCTCAAACGATGGAGATATTCTCACTGGCTAATTAACAGCCACAATCAATGCAGAGAAATGAAGACATCTCTTTCTCTTCCTTTCTCTCTCTCTCTCTCTCTCTCTCTCTCTCTCTCGCTCTTTGTGTGTGAACAGGATTGCGAGATTAAGCAAATGTGTGTCAGCGAATACAGTAGAGTGTGTATAGGAGTTTGCGTAAATAAACATGCACCAATAACCAGTGTCAGCATCTCTGGAGGTTGAATGAAGTTAACCCCCCCTGTGTTTAGTGTCTCTGACATTTACAGCGAAACTTGAATTATTAAACATCTGGGAATATATCGATCACTTGAGGTTCATGCTGCCGTGCTGCCAGGGCTAAACTGTGTTGCTCATTAAAGAACCAGCAGAGCTGTGATAATCAGATTATGTCTTAAGGAATGAGTTTAGGCTGTTTTGGAGTTCTCAATTGGAGTGATTGTGCAGTGTCTTTCTCTTCTTTATGCTTTGTCGCCAGTAATGGAAAAAGTATCAGTAGTAAATTCTTCTCTATAGACCAATTACCAACCTACGTCACACATGACGTCACACGGGTCCCCGGTTGCAAAAAAAGGACAGGCTGCAATGGGAAAAATGTTGTTTTGTGCGGTAGGATGTCAAATTCGAGTCCAAAAATAAAAAAACGTAACTTTTACCATACACCACACACTGCTTTAATACCGACTGCAGACGTCTTTGGCTAAATGTGAGCTGAATGAAGTGAGGAGCTAATTCGAAATGCTGGACTTCGCAGTTCTCATGTCATATCAGGTTAGTTCACGCTATGCTGAATCATACACATCACTTGTTTTTGATTGCAGAAATGATTTCAGCAAAAACAGTTACATATGGTGAATTAAACTGCGGACACTAAATGCTAAGAATGAAACATGAAAGTTACGTTTATTGAAGTAAAATTGGTTTTATATTCACACATTCATTCACCCAGGCCTCGTATAACATTAACTCTATCTTCATTCCTTGTCTTTGGCTAAGCAGACACTCGGTTTTTAGCTCTACATATTGTTGAATCTGGTCATCATGGAGCATTATTTCTTGCACATGACCACACAGAACATCATTGTTGGCATCCAAAGACTTGTAGACCTTTAACTTCTTTCTTGTAAAATCACTTGGAGCTTCAATGAGATTGTATATTTGGGGCTGGATGCTTGGTCATTTCGTTTTATCCAATATCCATTGGGTGGGTGCTTTCACAAATGGACCTGTCAGATGAATGTCGCTCACTTTAACGTTAATTTTGCCGAATCACTGTGGTTATCACTGGGCGACGAGCTGTTATAATATGCTGAAAGCATTATGTAAATAATATATATAATGTGTAATCAATTTATCTTATTTCTAAGACAACAACAAACTCTGCACCGCATCTGATGTCATTCCCTCGATGTAAATGCTGGCGCTCCCGGTTTTGTCTGCCACCTCCCTGCGCGCGCATCCTGAATGTTTACAAACAAGGTAATTGGTCTATAGGGTTGAACAATCAGTGATAAGGGGCAGTTAATTTGAGAGGGTGCTCGCTGCAGAGCCATTGGAGGAGAGGTGAGCTCCAGAGAGGGGGAGCATGAGCTGTCGCTCCTCCTCCTGTAAGCTGTTTTAATGCGTACACCAACCCCACCCCTAACCCTACCCCCAGTGACATCACTCGTAGAAGAAGTGCAAAAAAGGTGGAGCTCAAGCTTAAGCTCCCCCTCTCTGGAGCTCACCTCTTCTCAAATGGCTCTGCAGCGAGCACCACTTGGTTAATTTTAATAGTAATGCATTACAAAATTGAGTTACTCTCCAAAAAAGTAATAAGTTGCATTACTTAGATTCTTTCTATGGTAAGGAATGTGTTCTGATACTTTTGAGTTACTTTTGCGTTACTTTTTCGTACCTGGCTGAGGCTTGATCCCTTTCAGAACAATTTTTTTTCTCTTTTATTTTTTGATAGAGTAGCTCTGCAATTAATAATGCACTATATGACCTACACCTTTATTTCCCTTTTTACGTCAATGCTTTTAAAATAATGAGAATTCCACCATCACAGAAATGTAACGCTCTGCCATCTTGGTTTCTGTCTGTTCCTGCAGGAAGTGCATTTTCTCATTGAGTGAGTGATTCAGTGTGACTACGGTAATTCTGTAATTTTTTTTAAAGCTAATTAATTGAACTAAAACGTAACTTGTATTACATTTTTAAAAAAGTAACTGAGATTTTATTGCTTAATTTTTTTTTAAGTAATGCATTAGTTTACATGTTATTTAGAAAAGTAATATTATTACAAAACTTGTAATGTGATTGTACTTGTAATGCATTACCCCCAACACTCTGCACAATACATCATTTTAGTATCCATACCACAATGTATGAATCCGCAATAGTCACACCGTAGGGCTTAGGATTTAGGTTTATATTTGACCAGGTACATCAGTTCAGAAAACAAGGGGTTTTTGGAGTAATTTTAGTGAAAAGTGAAAGATTATCAATTGCGTATGTTTTTATGGCCTGTAAATGTGTAAACATTGTAAGTTAATTTAAAGCATTGGGCCACAAGGAATTACATTTGTAACTGTAACAAAGATGAATTGTATTTAACCATTTATACAATGAAGGCTATGCAGCTTTATTGTACATTTAGTTGTTTTATTTCTGTACCGAATACTGTTAGACTCCTTCATATACAGTTGAAGTCAGAATTATTAGCCCCTCTGAATTATTAGCCCCCCCTGTTCAATTTTTTTTCCACAATTTTTCCCCATTTGTAAGCATAATAGTTTTAATAACTCATTTCTAATGACTGATTTATTTTATCTTTGCCATGATGACAGTAAATAATATTTTACTAGATATTTTTCAAGACACTTCTTTACAACATAGTGATATTTACACAGGTTAAGATAATTAGGCAAGTTATTGTATAATGATGTTTTTTTTCTGTAGGCTATCGAAAAAAAATTTGCTTAAAGAGGCTAATAATTTTGTCCCTAAAATGGTTTTTAAAAAAAATAAAAACTGCTTTTATTCTAGCCGAAATAAAACAAATAAGACTTTCTTCAAAAGAAAAAATATTATCAGACATACTTTGAAAAATTCCTTGCTCTGTTAAACATCATTTCAGAAATATTTAAAAAAAGAAAAAAAATTCAAATGGGGGATAATAATTCTGACTTCAACTATTTACATTTGCTCCACTGTGTTTATCTACATTTGTAATTGGTTTAATATGTTTTATGTAGATTCACTCTATTACAAAAGCACCCAAATCCATCTAAAATAAAAATTTTTCTTAAATGGCACTATTCAAGATATGTTATGAAGTATCGCAAAATGAATCAAAATGTCGCAATGTAAGTTTTTTTTTTTTTTTTTACCAAAATCATGCATCTCTGCTTAAAGTATAAGTAAAGAGTAGCCCTTCTAAAAATACTCAAGCAGTGAGTTATGCAGTTATGTAGGACAGTTATACAGTATATTACTGTATTTTAAAGTTGCATTGTGAACATTACTAGATATTTTACAGTTAGGATACACATCCTTTTGTGTAAATATATATATATACAGCAAGATAAACGATGCTGTAAATGTAAATACAGTATTTGTACTGTAACTGATTTACAGTAAGTCACTGGTAAGCTGCTGCCATTAAGTTACTGTATATTTTACAGGAAATTGTTAACAGTGTGTGAACAATTGATGTGTTTAAATGTGGAGTGAAATCTGTGTAGCCTACGGAGCAAAAATCAAGCAGTGATAATTTACTAAAGCTTAGGTTATGCATTTTAAATCCTGACTATCAAGCTATTAGTGTCCAGTAGTGTCACAAATCAAGCTTGTGCTGCACTCATAGAATACATGCAATTTGTGCATGTGATTGAAAATGAAACATTCTGTAGTGCATTTAGTTATTGTTTAGGGCCAATTGGGGATTCAGTTATCAAACAGTACACATCCTTCATCTACTCAAGAGTAACTTGCAGTTTTTTGTTTCTTCTTAGACACTTGTAATCCTTACTGTATATTTTTTTGCAGAATTTTTCTGTCTAATTTTATTTGATTGGACGGGAATCACGGGACTGATTATTCTACTTAGCCAATCACCTTAGCTTAAAGAAAATAAACATTAGTGACTGCAGGTTAAAATAAAATAGAAGAGTAAAAGTACTGATACAGTACTATAAATGTATTCAAGGAAAGGTACACATATTGAAAACAATGACCACTTCTGAGGAAAAAATACTACTGTAAGTTACACTCATTTGAGTATTTGTACTTAAATACTTTACACCATAATTAGTCACATTTCTTTGCATGCCTGTTTCATTCATTCATTCATTCATTCATTCATTTATTTTCCTTTAGCTTAGTCTAATTTATCAGAGGTCGCCACAGCGGAATGAACCGCCAATTATTCCCCCATATGTTTTATGCCGCGGATGCCCTCACAATACTGGCAAATCTTACGGGTTTTATTTCTGTCTTGAATGTTTGTACTTCGTCTCTCATGTTGTTCTATCTGCAAAGACAAAGAGTGAGTGTGAACCGGCTGGTGAGTGAGAGTGATGGAATAAATAATGACAGCTCTTAGGTTCAGGAACTTTCTTTTGTCCTTGCTTTTCTCTGCTGTGCTGTATTTTAGGATATGATTTGGGTCTATCAATAACATATTAAGGTCATTTTTCACTCCAAAGAAGGGAAATAAGATTATATTTTGGACAATAGAGCCTTTTTCTTCACATTGTTTCATTATTTAAGGCCACATCTGCTATTACCGTAACTTTTAGTGTTGCATATTGTTCAGTTGAATAACATCAATGTTTAACTACACTATATTTAACTATATATTCAATATAAATATTTAAGTACACTGTTAAATATTTATAGTGCAGATAAATGCATTCATAACAGCTTTTTTATTTAACAAACCATATTTCTGGATGAATGATTTTTCAGTATTTCGAAAGACTAATTTTAAAACTTGGATAATTAAGATATCTGGACACAGTACTGACATGAGAAAGTGTGATTAATGTTTGAAAAAATCTGTGTGACTGAAAATTATATTTAGTCTACAGAAAACAAAGGATTTAATAAAAATGATAAGCACTCAAAAGTCAGAGGATTGAGGGTTTGGGTTGAGGCGTGCACTCGAGTAAATTATGATGACTATTTTTTTATGCGTTCACTAGAGGGAATATGATTAATGTTAGCTCCACAGCTAACTATCACGCACCTTTAGAGTGAATGCATTTCAGTAAAATATATACAAATAAAATGGACTGGGTGCTTTTTAAAATAAATGACGGCGAATGAAAGTAAAATCGGTGAGCCGTCTGACAAAAAAGTGCGCTTCTGAATCAAATCAGCAGGATGCCCTTCTGGATCTTTACTTACTTTAAAGACATACTGACTACGTTTACATGGACATCCAGTCTGATCTTACGAGAAAACCTAAGTATTTTTATGTTTTGTCAGTTTAAAAAAGTTTCGTACGAGTTCAGTCATATGAATTAGCCACTAAACTTACAAAACATAAAAATTGTACAATTTTAAAAAGAAAGGCGTGGCACCCAACCCCACCCCTAAACCCAAACGTCATTGGGTGAAGAGCAAATCGTACAAAGCTGTACAAATTAGATTGTACGAATTAATACAAATTAGCCACTAAATCAAAAAGTTAAAAATTGGCATGAGATTATGTAGGGACATCAGTAATAGTAAAACTTTTTTCGCATATGGCGAAAATTCCTACATGACAAAAATAGTTTGATTGCGGTGTTTACTTTAATTACACCACTAATATATGCATACTCCACGTCTTAATTGCATTTCTGTTTAGTTCAGTTATGATTTTAGTCGGATTAAGGTAATCAAAAATCGCTGTTTACATGGTAGACTCTTAATCAGAGTATTGTCTTCATAATCATATTACAATCGTATTAAAGTCTTGTTGCCCGTGAAAACATACTCAATGTTGGACTCAACCACATTGTCACGAACTTGGATTTGCGAAGCCGCATTTTCTGTACTTACATCAAAAGCAAGTATGCTATGGCTTACACTGATTGACAGTGAAAGATGATTTATGATTAGTCTTAATGGTTTTTAAACCCCTGCTATAATATATAACACCTACCCAGACAATATATTACTTTAAACTATTCAAAATGTTAATAAAAGTCACTTTTTCCCAACATTTCAAGATTAAAGGTTGTTGGAAGAGAGATTAAGGTTAAAAAAGCTTAAAAAATTAAAACTTGAATAACAAAATATGGAAAACTTTATTTTAGGATTTTTTTTACAGTGTAATTAGACAAGTTTGGTTAATTAGGCATGTCACTGGCTTGGTTTGTTCTGTAGGCATAACAGTAATAATGACCTTAGCTTTTTTACATTTGCATTTTTTTATTCTAGCCACTCACTTTCATTCAGCTTAATCCCTGTAATTCCAGCCAAACAAAAAAAAATAGACTTTCTCCCGAAAAATAAAATTGAATGGGTAATACTGTGAAAAATGTATTGGCTCTGAAAAATATAAAAAAAAAAAAAAAAACTAATTTCACAGACTAACAGTTTTGTCTTCGACTGTATATTCTACATCAGAAATCTGTAAAACATGCAAATTTGTTGTATATTTTGGAAATATTATGCCTTGCGTGTATAATGTTCAGCTCAAAGGGGTCAACTGACAAAAAGTTGGATCTAGTGGTGACTATTTACAGTGCTTTAACTCAATATGCTCATTTATCAATACTTCAAACATGTGTATATATAATGTTACGTATAATATTATAATTAAAAATGCTAAACTTATTAGTAGTTCTAAATATGCATATATAGTTTTTTATGGGAATAATTTATTGCATAATCCTGTACATGTTATTGTGAGATTTCCTCTAATAACATGCTGTTATGTTGCTTGCATAACCATATAAGTGCACTACTCTCCACAATGTCAGAAAAGGAGGTTTTGGGCTGCTTCTGCATGTGGGCACGACATCCTCGTGGTTTGGTAATTGACCTGGACATCTTTAAGAGTTAAAAAATGGCAATTAGACTGAAGACTGCTGTTACACCCCTGCCGTGCCAACGTGTGGATTATACAACGGCTGACTCTAAAACAACACTGTGGAAACCTCTGATCAGTTGGTATGTCACTTATTAGTATCAGATTGCTCTCAAAACTGATTGCTTTTAACTAATTGCTTTTTTAGATTGATAGAATATACGTTCAGTCTCGCTCATTCTCAATCTTTTCTCCATTACACTATTCATCATGTGTGTTTTGTCAGTAGGTGTCTGATGGCAGAACAGGTGTTTTTTTTTTTTCTTTGATGGTCCATCAGAGCGAGAGCCTTCACCGATTAATGCTTAATAGAAATAAAAGGGCATTGAAGCAGATATATAGAGTCTTAAAAAAGCAACACCAGTTTTGTGGATTTTGGAGCATGCTGTCATCTGTTGCGTAAGTCTACGTACAAATGGATCTTGACAGGGTGCATTTTAGGAAAAGGACAGCTGGGAACATTGTCTTGGGCCCCGTGACAAAGTAGAGGAGAGCTAAATATTTCGAGGTGTGAGATATTTATCATTCATGATAATACCATAGTAGTAGTTTTAAAAATAGTATCCAAAGACATTCACTGAGTGCTGAACCCTAATAAATTGCATTTAAAATGAACCTACTGACCTTATTCTGTGATGCAGAAGTGTGCTTGTTTTTGCGATTGTTTTAGAACTTACGATTCAGCTGCCTTTAGGAGAAATGACTAGAGAAAAGAACGACAGAAAACAGTCAAACTACTTACTATACTAACAAGTTTTTTCATAACTACACAGAGAAAGCAGTATGATGATAATAAGAAAATATCAGTTTGCAACATCAAGCAGCATATTGAACTGTTTTTAATGTCTAAAAATGGATGGAAGTGAATGAGACCAGAAGATTCAAATGGCTGCGCCCACTCACACGCAAATATTAAGGACGACAGTCCAAGTTATGAAAGTAAACAATCCCTCTGTGAGATTTTCTTTTTATATATACAATATAATAGTTCTGTAGTATCACACAAGAGTGATGTTCTACTGAATATCAGCGTGATTTCGATTTCAATCAACAGTTTAACAAAAAGGGACCTTTACCTTTAACGGTTCAAGACACCTTCGAGTACTTTTTTTGAGATTTTAACAGATTTGTGTGTGTTGAGCATCATTAAGGACAACGTTAGCCCCTGTCAGCTTTAATTGTATGGAAAACCGGATCATTCTGAGCTCTTGTCAGCTGATTTCATCTTCCGGGTTTAAAATCATTTTGGGGGCTGTGGAAATATAAATTTATATTATCTAATTTTAAATGAACAATAATCTACGTATAACTAAAAAGTCATATTCTCTGGTTTTAATTATATAATTTCATTAACATCCCAGCTAGGAGGGACATTAACCTTTTGCCTTTCTGACTACAGGCTAAGCCAAAGTAATGCAAATTGTCAGTTTCACAGCATGGTTGTGTCTATTGTTTTTCTCTTTTCGATCAACTGGTCATGCGGTTTCTGTCTCCAGAACATGATGAGACCAGGCCTGAAAAAGCAGTTTACCCTGCTGACCACAACTCTTAATTTGCATGCTTTGTTTAGCCATATCCCCTCCTCCTAACAGGACAATATAGACAGGACATCTTTGTCTTAATTCAGACTTGTGACAGACTCGTGAAAGAACTTGCAGACCTCTAGTAGGCTATTGCAGAC
The DNA here is from genome assembly GCF_052040795.2 of Danio rerio. Taxonomy (NCBI): domain Eukaryota; kingdom Metazoa; phylum Chordata; class Actinopteri; order Cypriniformes; family Danionidae; genus Danio; species Danio rerio. Next base: position 40,002,723 of record NC_141033.1, on the reverse strand, counting down.
ACATGGACATCTTAAAGACGGTGTATGACTGCAGATTAACCAACACGTCTCAATAAAGGAATTCTGCTTGTTTTAAGTCTCCTGGACTGGGTTCTCTTCTCTTTTCACTCATTTATTTTTTTTTACAACAGGGCACAATCAAAATCTGTGACATATTGCAAATCTGCTAGTGGAGTGATGACGCGTCGGTTTCTCTTTATTATTCATAGCGGAGTTTTCTTATCCTATGAGAAGACCCTGCTTCTTAATTATTCATGAGAGTATGTGCTTTCCGAAGGCATGGCAGACCTGCCAAGCTATGAGAGCCAATGACTGGCTGAGACCGCGTCCGCAGACGGCACGGGTCATATGTATTTGTTTCCATGATCCATGGGGTTTGTTACATGTTTTCCTTGCGTTTCTGTCAGGGCCGATACAGCAAAGCTGTTGGTTTGCAACAAGCATTTTTGTGGAGAGAGCTGTACGAAAATTGGAGAATGGTGAACTTTTTCTTTTATCAGTTGAGTTCATTACCATTCAGACACATCGCTTATATGCGTGCTGCTGTATTCACATACGTTTAAAATCCTCCAGATTACTGGCACGGCTAATGGTTGAAATAGACAGGGCAAAAGATCTGCTGCACTGCTAACCATCTGTGTCTGCATTCAGACCCGGGGATTGAGTAGGAGAGAAGTCCTCCTCATTTGTAGTGTTTATATAAACATGATTATCTTTATAATGAATTAACAAATTGTGGTTATGTGCATCTGAATTTACGAAAAACAAATGTAGCAGGGCATTAAATTACTGTTTATTTATTTTTTGGATTTTTGACTTAGTAAACTATAAAATCATGGGTCTTGCGGCTTGTTTTATTTTGTGAGCCAACTGACAACAGTTGTTCGCTCCACTCTTTTTCCCCTCCCTCTGCTCGCAGCGCTCCACGCCCGTCTCTGAGCAATTTTTTTTTTTTTAATTTCTGAGGTAGACTTAAACTGAAAAGGGGGGGTTTCATGGCCCTTTAATCTGCATTAGTTGTCCTGTTAGTTAAAGGGGTCCTATTATGCCTCTTTTTACAAGATGTAAAAATAACTCTCTGATGTCACTGAAGTGTGTATGTGAAGTTTCCCTCATAAAAATGTTTTAGAACTTTTTGAAACTGCCCCTTTTAGTCTTTGATCCTAATTGTACCGTTTTAGTTACTGTTGCTTTAAATTCAAATGAGTTTGTGCTCCAGCCCTAATGTGAAATGAGGGTAGAAGATAAAAATGCCTTTGTGTAAGCATAGCAGCAAATTCAGACAGCTGCTTCTCAGTAAGGGCTGTTTATGCTAATGAGGGAGAGATCATCACTAGTGGGTGGGGCTTTCCTCTTCTGACTGTATGTTCAAAGAGAGAATGTCAATCAAAGTGTTTCAGCAGACTGTTTTTATCTAGTGTGATTATAAGAAATATATATATTTTTTTCCATTCAAAGCTGGTTATATTCACACACTGTTGCCCCACAACTGTTTAAACCCCTTATAAAAGTGATTTTTGCATAATAGGTCCCTCTTTCAGTTTCAGTTTCAGTTAATTTGCACTGATCTGCAGCTTGGCTTTAATGACTCTGTTGCCATGGTAACTTATTCTTCACAATTCAATTCTGGGTTACAAACCAAGGTTTAGCCAATCAAATGTTTTCCAATAGTATCTGGATGCAGACTTGGATTTGCAAACTGAGTAACACAATCTCACGGCAATACGTAACTTTTTGATTTAGTGGCTAATTCGTATGAATTCATACAATCCAATTGCTCATCACACGATGACGTTTGGGTTTAGGGGCAGGGTTGGGTGCCATGCCTCCTTTTTAAAATCGTACATTTTCGCACGACTGAACTTGTACAAATTCATGCAAATTAGCAACTAAACTGACAAAACGTAAAATGTTTATGTTTTCTGGTGAGATCAGGCTGAAACTGACACATGCAATGTCAGACACAATGTACTTAATGGAGCTAGTGGCATCACTGCGTGTGGTAGGGTTAAGGGTTGGGTTAGGTGTGTGCATTAAAATCATTACTTGCAGCTCACCTATAGCAACTGCAGACTTCATGACATGCAGTCAAGACACTCCTCCGGTTTCTCATTAAAGTTCAGTAAAGTAAAATTGTTTTAAAGATAAAATTGTCTGATTTAAACAAAGATTATTTTAAATGTTTATGTAATCACATTAATAATATCTTTTTCATTTTGCTGTATAAATGTTTTTAAGTTCTTCCGAGTTTTTTGTAATTAAATCTTTGACTGTGAATTGCAATTGCACCGACTTTCTCACAAGAAGTCAATCACGGTATTGTTCTGATTCCAGGCATGTGATTGGCTGCTTGCTACTGATGTCCTGCAAACTCCGGAACAAAGCCTGAGTTAACAGAGAAAGTTGAGAGTCAGAGTCATAGTGTTTATAATTGCCTGATTCATGGTTTAATTGATTAAGCCAACAATTTGATCAATTTTCAAAGGAAATTACTTGTTTCATTTACAGATTCCACTTTGCTCCAATCCAGGCAGAAATTTTGGACCAAACTATAATTACATATTTTCATACTATTGATTATCATCACATTGTTAATGTGTACAATTATGTAGATGTTTCAAATTTTCCATGTCATCTCCGTGACATTGTCACATCATTCTTATTGACAATTTATATAATGGTAAAAATGTAAAAAAAATAAATTAATTAATCAATAAATAGATTAAATGTATGTATTTATTAAATGTTTTGCTCGACAAAACCTGTTTAAAAATATTACAACTACAGAAAACCTCATTCAGATGAAACTGCTTTTGTAAAGAAATGTCGTAGATTACCCTTATCTAAACATATGCAAATGTTTGTTTACATAATTATACCAAAATCTTGACATGGGCTTTGAGAACGAGGATTACTTTTTAAAATGCCATTTATCATAGCAAAGCATAGAAACGCCTTGAACTGACATTTAATTTCTCCACAACGTGAATATTTGATATCTAGTTCAGAAATGTCGAGTATGTGATGCTCAAGGCTAACAGATAACCTGTGTTTTTTTTTTCCTGTGCGGCGGGGTTGTTGTTATCCACTGTTGCTTACTTCGCGCGCGCTCAGTTGGAGATCCCCAGCTCCTGTCAACGCGCCTCTCTGCAGCTGCGCATGCGCCAGGAGCTCCCCGTGCCCACAGACTTGTCGCTTTGAGCCTAGAGCGTGCGCGGGTGGCACACAGAAGCTCCCGGGCAGCCAGATCGCGACGTTACCATGAGCCTCCCCGTTCCACCGGCTGAGACTCCACGCGCAGAGAGTGCCCACCTGACGAGAGCAGCGCGACACCCACAGCCGCACGATGCCCGGGGGAAAGAGAGGGCTGGTGGCACCGCAAAACACTTTCCTGGAGAATATCGTCAGGCGCTCGAGTGGTGAGAAACACGCTTATGTTTATGAAATGCATTTGGTCACTTATTAGCCTAGTATTTACACTTTACAATGCACTGTAGGATATAGTTGTATAGTTAAAACTAAAAAAGTCTTTATTGTGGAGTTTTTCACATGTATTCGTATTGCAATTATTAATATTGCATTAAGGTGAGCATGAAAAAGCTTTAAGTTCATCATTAATTTTAAATATTTTAGAGACTGCAGGTCTCTGAGCTGTGCACACTGATTTCAATGCATTATTGATTTATTTGTTCTTGAGGCGACTTTGAGAGAAATACTGGTTAAATAAAGTCTGTATTCACACAGTAATATTTCTTTAAATGGAAAAGCTGTCCTTATTGCTTAGCGTAATCTAATAATAAAACAATATTAATACATCAGTGTAATGTAGATTCATCAAGATTAATTCATCAGTGTTATTTTTATCTTGCTAAATATTAATTCACATTAATTTATTTTTTCGATTAAGCCAGTTTTTCCTTCGTTTTACAAAAACAAAATGAGATGAATAGTCTCTCTCTTTTTTTTTATTTATTTTTTTTTACATCTGGAGCAATTAGTTAAATCTAAACGGTAAATGTTCAGCACTCGCTTGCATGATTTTGCATCGTTAATTATATCTAATTTGGTATAATTACACATTTCTCGTTCACCTGATTAAAACGCACACAATACAATTTCACTCCACATCTCTGCGCCAGCAACACATCCGAGCTGGCATAAAAGCAGTCTGGACGTAAAATTTCGGACTGTTACATTTATGACCACTAGAGGGGCGTCATCACTCCTCATTTCCCATCACAGCAGTGGCGGTTCTAGACTAGAGTATTTGTGTACTTGTACTTTTAGGGGGCACACTTCAACATACTGTACACCACAAACCACTTTAACAATTATTCACAGTCATTTTTTCATGTACTGTATCACTGCAGTTTTTATAAACAAGCTAATTAATAACTCAAATTAATCTTTCATGTTCATTTATTTGACAAGTAACTTTGTATTGTAGTAGCCGGATAACACATTTCTAACATTCTAACAGGTTCATCAAGGCACATTTTTGCACCTGTAAACTTTAACAGATACAGTTGAAGTCATTTTTTGCCCTCACATTAATAAAATAATGTTTCCCAGAAGATCTTTAACAAACCAAGCACATCACAGTATTTCTTTTAAAAAAATCTTCTGGAGTCAAAATAAGTCTTGTTTCTTATAGTTTGTCGTGAATAAAGCAGTTTTAATTTTTAGATTTTTTAAATTTTTTGAAAAGCAATTTTTTATTTTTTTTTATTTTTTTAAAAGCAATTTTAAGGTCATTATTATTAGTCTCCTTAAGAAATATTTACTGTATATTCTTTGATTGTCTAGACAACAAATCATTTATAAGATTACTTGACTAATTATTCCAACTTTCCTAGTTAACATAACCTAGTCTTTAAATTGCATTTTAATCTGAAAACAACTATCTCGCAAAATAACTAGTCAAATATTATGCAATTACTGTCACCATGGGAAAGACAAAGAAGTAGTTGTTAGAAATTAGTTAGTTAAACTATTATGTTCAAAAACATATTGTAAAAAAATCATGTGTTTGAAGACTTGTGCTTTATGTCAAGACTAAAAACAAAAATGAATGAAGGCAAAACTAAACGACATAAATATTACTTTTACATGAGCGTGACTGAAAACTACATTTTACCTGTGTTTCACCTGTCTCCCTTGGACTTGCAGACTGTTTGTAAATTCAAACCTTCATATCCTAACGTAAAACTATATACACTAATAATTAATAATTAACTAATAATAATAATAATATGCATAGCTGATGATTCCTGTATTAAAGGTTTTTTAAAATTGCTATTGAAAACAAAAGTCTAATATAGTTAACAGTGGATGTTTCGATAGCGTTTCACAACATGAACATGACTGAAGTTGAATTTATTTCATTACCTGTGTCAATTTGGGTCTTAACTTCTGACGAATGTGGGAAACTAATGCGCGCAGCACCGTTGTTGACAAAAGTCAAGGTAAAGCAGAGAGAGCAAGTGTGCGCGAGAGAGGCCTCAGTCATATCTTCACTGATGGCTGATCTCGCTAGTTGTGACCCAAAAATACCCGTCCAAATTTAGGGGGGCCAGAGAGGGGCCAAGCTTGTTCAATAGTATCTGGATGCAGACTTTATGATGCAAGCTGAGATTGCATCACTCAGCGATGCAATGTCAGACACAATGCACTCAATGGAATGAGTGATGTCACTTTGACGGGTAGGGTTAGGGGTGGGGTTAGGTGAGCGTTGGATTAAAACCCATTGGATGCAGCTCAGATTGCACTGCATCAGGTCTGCATCCAGACCCCTCTCAGCTTGTTTAAAAGCCCCCCCCCCTCTTAGAACCACCACTGAATTACAGTAAAGGCCCAGATGTACATAAAATGAATCCATGTTTAGTTCTTGTTTTTCTTATACAAGTAACATTGAAAGTAAATCTAACAATAGGTTTAAAAACATTCCATCCACATTCTGCAGGACATCATTTTGTGAAATGATAACGTTTTGAATAAATTTTTTTTGTGGAGATTATACCAGATGTTCCAGCAGATCAGTGACTGTAATAAACTGTGAAGCAAAGATTAGGAATGCATGAGTGCTTGTCATTTCACTAATTCTTTTCTCTAAACCTTCAGAGACAAGTTTCTTGCTGGGAAACGCTCAGATTGTGGACTGGCCTGTAGTTTACAGTAATGACGGCTTCTGCAAGCTGTCTGGATACCACAGAGCAGAGGTCATGCAGAAGAGCAGCACATGCAGGTGAGTGATGGTTGTACACATGACAGTAGAAATCCGGAAGACCATATTAAACAGTTCATGCAGTGTGTTTGTGAATTAGTTTGTGCAATACATGCTTCAATCATTCATGTATTTATTTCTAATTAGTTAATTCTAGTTTATTAATAAAACACATTTAAGTTTTCAGTGTTTTGAGGGATATTTAGTGTATTCTGACCTTCTATCCTCTGATTAGCCATTTCAGACATTACTGTCGATCAAACTACAAAAATGGCATCTAATTGGACTTTACTTTTAGGATATTTGTAGATACAAACTTCTTGCACTTCACATCTATCTGTGCTTTAGATCTGCCAGTTTCAGACTGTTAAATAAAAAAACTTTCTAGCATAGACTGATTGCCACGATTATGCATTCACAATGGTATAAACTGTTATGGGGGGTGGGGGGGGGTCAAATGTATATATATAGTATTTGCCATTTTAATAATTTACAATATCATTTAAAATACTGATCAGAGTGAACTATTTCTCAGTATTAAAGGGCTGACCCCCCCCCCCCCCCCATCAATCGTTAATTAAGGGGGTCAATCCCCCTCAAACCCCCATGTAATTCGCACCCTGAGGTCATGCTATACTGAAGAGTCCTGCGGTACCTTAAAGGGAGTGTTCACTCATGAATCAAAGATTCCTTTTAATACTGACCCTCAGACCATCCAAATTGTATTTCTGTCTTCAGTAGAGACTTTAAAGAAGATTTTCAGGTGAAAATGCGGTCCTTGTCGATTCAATAATGCTAGTTAATAGTTACCAGCACTTTTAGAGTCAAAATAACATACTTTCTCAACAAAATTAATACCTATAGAGAAGTCGTGTTGTTAATCAAACAGGTAATTGCTGGTGCTTATCCTGTTATGCTGTTACAAACTATATAAATTGGAACAATATGTTCATGTGTTTACTGCTCTCGCCTCACAGTAAGAAGGTCGCTGGTTCAAGCCCCAACATTCATTGAATCAGCATTTCTGTATGGAGTTTGCATGTTCTCCCTGTATTCGTTTGGGTTTCCTCTGGGTGCTCCGGTTTCCTCCACAGTACAAAGACATGCAGTACAGTTGAATTGAATAAACTAAATTGTCCGTAGTGTATGAGTGTGTATGAATGTCTCCTAGTATTGGGTTGCAGATGTGTAAAACGTATGCTGGATAAGACCCCTTATGAATGAAGGGACTAAGCTGAAGGAAACTGAATGAATGTCCATGTGTGATGTCTCAGGTTTCAATCATTTGACAAGGCTGTTGGTTAAAGGTAGTGTAGTTGCAATTGTGTGGGTGGTACGCTTCTTGATGGCTTCTCCCCAACGTAACTCTCCCCGATGTGGAGAAAAAACAGTGGAGGTGGACTCGTCAGAGAACAATACATGTTTCACATTGTCCACAGCCCAAGGTTTTCGCTATTGCCAAAACAAAATGAATACCTACAGAGAGGTAGGACACATGTAGTGTTGTACTTGCTGGTGCTTATTCTGAATGCTGCTGAAAAATATATAAATTGTAACAGTAAGTTTATGTGTGTGATTTCAGTTGTGAACTATTTGCCGAGGCTGTGGGTTAAAAGTAGTAATGTTTTAAATAATGTATAGTTGCAAAAGTCTGGGTGGTACGCTTCTTTTGGGGCTTCTCCACACTGTAACTCTCCCCGATGTGGGAAAGACAGTGAAGGTGGACCCGTCAGAGAACAATACATGTGTTACATTGTCCACAGCCCACGATTTTCGCTACTGCCAAAACACATTGAATACCTACAGAAAGGTAGGACATTTGTTGCGTTGTTAATTAAAATGGTACTTGCTGGTTCTTATCCTGAATACTGTTGCAGACTACAGTATATAAATGGTAACAATACGTTCATGTGTGCAATCTCAGTTTTGGACCATTTTCCAAGGCTGTGCGTTAAAGGTATTAATTTCCTAAATAATATGTCGTTTCATGCACAGACATATTATTTCACTGTATTGTCAGGAGCCATGGGTATTATTATTTATTCTTTTATTATATGAATCATCAAGGACCACAGTTTCAGTTAAAAATATCCTTTAATGTTCTGAAAAGTAAAGAACGCCTACATTTTTAAATAACCAGAGGTGAGTAAATTAATTTAGATTTAAATTTTTCATACAAATTAATTTAATTTTGTGAGGTCTGTCCATTAAAAGGGTTCATTGTATTTATTATAAGACCAAGAAGTAATTGTCAGACTTCTGTGGTTCTGCATCACTTTGACTCTGATAACAGATGTGTTAAAGGGCACCTAGGTTACCCCTTTTTTCAGATTTAATATTAGTCTTTTGCGTCTCTAGAATGTGTATATAAAGTTTCAGATCAAAATACCCATCAGATTTTTCATTATACCTTTTACAAGATGCTGTCTTATACTGATTTCCAGCAGAGGGTGGTTTTGTCGTACTGCGCCTTTAAGCTTTTTCTTTCCCGCCCACTATTTCTACATGCCTCCTCCCTCAGCTGCGTCAGACAACAGACAAACTTAAAGGAAGAAGGTCTCACGTAGAGTTTGTGAGATACTACAGTAAGAACTAACCTTTACTAATCAGTATTGTGAAGTTGCATTGATGAGTCACACACAATATTGTTACAAAGTTAACGCGCGTGCGCGCACACACACACACAAACACACACACCGCAGATGATACACACACACACACACACACACACGCAGGCAGGCAGACAGACAGAGCGCGCTTAGCCTAGTTAAGGCTAACCTCAAGTGTGGATATCTGTTATGCTAATGTACAAAATAAACCTGATTTAACTTCCACAAACCAGGATTGAAGCGTCTTCTTTTATAGTTGTTCTGACACGCGGCTGTGCTGATGAAGTAAAGCTGAAGTAAAACACTGTAATTAATTACACACATACTCTGTTTTAAAACACTTTAAACATGTGAAACTTACTCTTAATCACATTTGATGATGATTGCTGATCCTAGCGAACAGAACAGACATTTTTTTTTCCCGTTTGCTTTGTGTATGTCTGCCTGGTCTTGTTGACATATACACGCGACTACTGGAACATGTTAATGCGCGCAGCTGTCAATCAATTCGGTGGGCGGGGGGAATCGCACACCTACGTAATGGTGCGATCGATTTGAAAACAGCTCCAATTGGCCGACCCTTTTTTTTGTAGTTAAATTGAAAAAAAGGACTGGGTGTGTTCATATCACCCCAGTATGACGGTCTATACACTATACCAACACACAGATCTGTCCAAACAGCTTGAAAAGTAGATTTTTTACCATAGGTGCCCTTTAATATGAAAATAACTGCTTATTCATTTATGATCTATAGATTTTTATGAAAATGGTGAAATTATCTTTTTGGCCAAGTAATGATCTGGCATACTGTGATGTATCAAACAGTCCAATTTCACTAAGTAGCTCTCCTAAAATGCTGTGTCATGCATATACCCTCTTCCATGTCCTCCATGCCACACTTTCTTCCTGCCATGTTCACAACTGACGATTTCTTTAGTCATTAATACGTTTTTATCTGTGCTGCAAAAGAAACAAACATATGCCATATTTGGTCTTGCTTTACGTAATGTGTGAGGTGTGTATTTATTTCTGAAAATCTCTGTACTGTTTAATCTTTATTGATTGTTCCATGAATTTCATCTGTTGGCAAATTTGAAAAAAGCTGACTTTATATTGAGATTTATGTAGGTTATAATTAATACAGGGAGGGATGATTATTTAAAGGGGTCCTATTATGCTCTTTTAAAAAGTCTTGATTTTACTTGGGGGTGTATCAAGAACATGATCCCATGGTAGATGGTTAATAAAGTCATTATTTTGCCCATAATTTACATGACTGCAATATCTTTCTCCCGAGCTTGGCATAAACGGCTTGATTAGCTCTGGTTTGATGAAGGACTGCCCCCCAAAATGAAATGTGTTATGATTAGTTAACTGTTCTATTGCATTGTGATTGGTGAATAAAGACAGTGTTTCAGTTCTGCCACACCCCTTGTTAAATTGCCAAGATTCGCTTGTTTGGCAGAGGCTGGTGTTGAACCAGAGAAAGTTGAGCGGTTGACTTGTCAGATCAAAGCTTATCAGTGTTTTTTATTGATATACAGTACATGGGTTTCGGGTTGTGGGCTTTTGAATATATACAGTTGAAGTCAGAATTATTAGCCCTCCTGAATTATTAGCCGCTCTGTTTGATTTTTTTTTCCTAGTTTCTGTTTAACGAAGAGAAGATTTTCTCAATACATTTCTAAACGTAATAGTTTTAATAAATCATTTCTAATAACTGATTTATTTTACCTTTGCTATGATGACAGTAAATAATATTTTACTAGGTATTTGTGAAGACACTTTATACAGCTTAAAAGGACATTTAAAGGCTTAACTAGGGTAATTAAGTTAACTAGGCAGGTTAGGGCAATTAGGCAAGTTATTATATAATGATGGTTTGTTCTGTAGTTAAACAGCCTCTTTTATTTGTTTATATTTTATTTATTTTGTGAGAAGTTGATGAGTTTATTTGAGGTAAATCCAGAAGCTCTATTCTCTCCCTTGCAGTGCAGACTAACATGGTAGCCCCCATCAACCAGCATGTAGAAACTAATATGATTATTATTATAGATGTTCAAACAAAGATGTGTTCTTAAACATATTTGAGAATCAGAATATGAATATGAACTGAGAATATTGGCCAACAGGATCATGCATAACCTCTGCATGCACAGATATATATAAGACATATCAGAGTGACAACGTTATTGTTCTTTTGCACCTCCCAAACATTCAAATTTATATTGACATGTCTTTGTAACATCTTAAACCCTCAATGTGTCAAATGTGTAACTTTGTAGATTACGCACTGCAAACACAATAATGTAAAAAAATTGAAAAAAGCATAATAGTACCGCTTTAAAAATGATGCTCGGCACTAACTGTTTTTTTTTTCTAAATGCTTTATTAATGTCTGACTGAATAACCTGTCTGTAGTTTTATGTATGGGGAGCTGACAGACAAGAAGACCATAGACAAGGTGCGACAGGCCTTTGACAACTATGAGTCCAACTGCTTTGAAGTTCTGCTGTACAGAAAGAACAGTAAGTGGGATTTTAAGCAAACATGTGCAAACTTTAGGCAGAGCTGGATAGATTACTTGCAAATTAATTTACTTATGAATTAGTTTCTGATTACAAATTACATGATAAAATTTGTTGTCTAATCAAACTACTGTTAGATTACATTTAGGTTACTAAATGTGTTACTTAGTTACTTTTTATGGAAAGTAATGCATTGTATTACTTTTGAGTTACGTTTGCGTTACTTTTTCTTACCTGGCTAGGTTTGATTTCTTTTAGAACTTGCAATTGTTTTCTCATCTTTTTTTTTAGAGAAGCTCTGCATTTAACAGCTACCTATATAACCTACATCTTCATTTTCCTTTAAAGAAATGTAGGATAAAATTATAATTGGAGAATTTTCTGAGGCCAGAGCTACACATACTGTACAGTATATACAGAATAATGAAAGCATGTAAAGTAATTTGTTTGCTACTTTTGTACGTTTTGTGTTATTAGTTAAGTAAATGCACTGACCTCTGACATAAAGATTGCAATTAATTTATTAAATAGAGAGAAGATTCACGCAGCTTTTCCTACTGCAGCAAATTACTGTTGATGTTTGGTGCCAGTTATCCAGGAATTCACGATTTTGTTCTCTTTGACTCGTTGGATGGAAACGCTGCTTTATTTGCATTTAACGACAATTCACTTCTTTTCTTTGATTAGTTCAAAATAACAAGAATCCTTAGCAAAAAAATAAGTCTCCAGCCTGCCATTGTTTCTGTTTCTGACTGTCTGTAGTGATGACGAGCGAGTTTGTCATGAAACTGTTTGCATCTTCAGTAAGTACTTAGTTTTTAATATACCGGATACCCATTCTGACTCGAAATAAACCAATTTCCTAAATTATTCAATTACTAGAAGAGTATGTTGACTTATCTGCTGTGAAAAAAGAGATCTGATGCAGATGATGATGATGATGAGTCCGAGCCGACTGTCTGTTCCCTTGCAGCACGGTCTCTCATTGAGTGTGTGATTCAACTCGACTAAGGTCATTTTTATTCCGCAATGTATTTTGTAAAAGCCAATTAAGTGAGGTAAAACGTCACTTTTTTTTATTAACTCAAATTATGTGACTTATTTTTAAAAGCAATGCGTTACTTTACTTGTTACTCTAAGAAAGTAATAGTAGTACACAACATACATTATTTATAACGCTTTACCGCCAACCAGGGCTTGACATGAACTTTTTTTAATCAGCAGCCACTGTAGCTAGTTGTTTTGCAACGTTACTAGCCACTCATCGTTTTTACAAGCCACAATTTTGTTGTTGGGAAAATACACTTTAAATGCATTAATTTGACTTTGACGTGCTAAAATTACTTGATTTAAATGTTGTGTTATGTCTGCATGCCTCGTCATTCATTGAACTTTTTTGTGTGTTGTGAATGACCTTGCTCAATGAGCATTTGCAAATGAGTTTTATAGTTTCACGTTACAATTAGTTTTATTTTTCTAGCCACACCAAATTAATTATTTCCTTGCCAACATTTTAAATAATGTGTCAAAACAAGCAAAATATAGCTGCATACATAGACTTTTTATTCAACAAACATATTTTTAAAAAACAACAACTGACATTAAAACAAAGATTGTTATAAAACAGTAGTCTATCCAGATCACCAGTTAACTGAACATAAATGGAGTGTTTATCTCCTTTTAATGCAATTGCAAAAGATAATATTTAAACCATATTAGGTGTATATAACTGTAAGCAAGAAAGCAGGTGAACAATACCATGTGCATTAATAAAAAGATGATCATGTGCTTGATCACAGTTAACATTAAACCCATCAATAATATGTTTAAAGAATAGTTAAAGCGAAAGCAGCAAACGCTGTTGCTTATAGATCTGTTGCTCTTAAATGCAGCAGGACTGTGGGTGCACGAGCATCGCTTATTGTCCAGTCTATTTCAAAGAGAACCGATCACACCAGTTGCATTTCCACACACGGTTGCTTCGCACAAGCTAAGGGGAGCGTGCCTGTGTCTCACCTTGCGCATGATCACCCTTTACTCTGTATTCACCTGCTTTCTTTTGCTCACGCGTGAACAGTAATTTTACCAGTTAGTCGTGTTGCTTCTCGATTCTGAGATCATATTTGTACGCATATTGACAAATGATCATAATTAATAATTCTAATCTTTAGTGAATGGTTAGCACTGGCAATTGAAATAATATTTTCAACCAGCCAAAGTGGCTAGTGAGAGAGGCTGTCTAACCCGCCCAAGTTGAAATTTACCCGCATTAATGTCAAGCCCTGCCCCTAACAGGTAAGATAATCTTGTACTATTTTGACAGAAACAAAGAAATAAATATAATTCATTTTTTATACCCAACATTTTCCATTTAAAAAGCAATGCATGGACAGTTAATACTTCAAAAAACGAACAATAATAGACTGATAGCAGCACTGAATAAAACACAATCGCATCTTATGAATTTAAAAACATTTACTTAAAATTGAGTGAACTTAGAAAACAGCAAATCATTTCAATATTGAAAATTATGACATTCTCAACAATATCACTGCTATGACTTGTCATCCATATAAAGTAACTATAGTCTGATTATGTATTAATAAAAAAATTGTTTACTCTAATTACTCGTTATGTAATCCAGATTGAATGTAATCCATTACTACCCAGCTCTGCACATCTCTGAAGTTCTTTGTTACAGTATTGTGGAACTTGTGTAATGTCTAGTAGAAGTCTTTTAAACTAAAGACAATCTTGTTAAGCTGATTTTGCTGAAATTACAGCTATGCTGTATATGGTTTAATTTAAAAGATGTAATCCTGGTGCTGTCAGAAATCATACGATGATACTAATTTAGACCTCTGACCTCTTACAGGAACCCCGGTTTGGTTCTACATGCAGATAGCGCCAATCCGCAATGAAAATGACAAAGTGGTTCTGTTCCTGTGTACATTTAAGGACATCACCGTCTTTAAACAGCCTATTGAAGATGAAAGCACCCGGGGTGAGTTTAACACCCACACGCATACATAAATATATACATATGCTGTTGAAACAGTACACTTGTTATGTCAGCCATGCATAGATTTCTGTTTATAAGTTGCATAAATAGTGTGTTTGTTTAATATCATACAGATTATTTTGAGGCCGAAATTTAAGCAGACATGCCAATACTGCTTGTTGTACTTGAGCTTTTTCTGACAGATGAACACTTCCTCTAGTGTGCTCAAGTCATATAAATAAACATTTGTTTATGATCGGCAAGCATTGCCAGGTTTTTTTTTTTTTTGGCATTCATGCAGAAGTGTTATTTTGTTGCACTTGCGCGTGTGTGTGTGTTTGATTGTTTGTTGGCGAGAGCTTGTTTATTGGGCTGAATAATGTTACATAGAGTCTGATTCCAACACTCTCAATAGTGCTGGCAATAGCCATTGTGAATTTGTGAAACTTGTGCTAAACTAGTCTGTGTTCCCAGCACAAAATAAAATTAATTAAAAAAGGTAATCGTGACTTACAAGGCAGGCTTTGTGATATAACATCTCACACTTTTTGAAAATCTTTATTGTTAGAAAAAAAGAATTAAAGGTCAGAATTGTGAGAAAGAAAGGAGGACATTACAAGATAAGCCTTGACAATTGCATTTTTAAGAATGAAAGTAAAAAATGTGAGATGGAAAATCCTAATTGAGAGGGTATCCGCGGGTCTTAAAGGTTCAGGACACACTGGAGAACTTTTTTATATATATATTAACAGATTTGTGTGTGTTGAGCATCAGTTAAGACAATGTTAGCACCTGTCAGCTGTAATTGTGGGGAAAACTGGATAATTTTGAGCTTTTGTAAGCTAATTTCAGCTTCCGGGTTTAAAATGATTTTTGGGGCGGGACCAAAATCAGCGACGTAGCGCAGTACTGCAAGTGCAATGATGACACGTCGGTTTCTCATTTTTATTCATAGCGGAGTTTTCTTATCCTATGAGAAGAGCCGGCTGCTTAATTATTCATGAGACCTGCCAGACCTGCCAGAGTCAAGCCCGAGCTGTAAGACACGGACCCAAGCACACAGTTTTTAGCCGTTCATGAAGGCTCATATGCGTTTGTTTCCATGATCCACGGGGTTTGTTGCATGTTTTCCCCTGCGATCTTGTCAGGGCCGATCATACAGCAAAGCTGTGTGTGTGCTGCTAGCATATTTGTCGGGAGAGCAGCGCGAGAATTAGAGAATGGCGGACGCTGTCTTTTATCAGGAGTTCGTTCACATTCAGACACATCACTGTGCTGCTGTGTTTGCCTAAATCCTCCAGATTATCAGCAGGGCTAATGGTTAAAATAGACAGGTCAGGAGTCTGCTGGATACAGGGATTGAGGGAGAAGTCCTCATTTATAGGGTTTACATGAACACACTTATCTTTATAATGATATAAATTGTGGTTATGTGTATATGAAATTACGAATAACAAATGTAGCAGGGCATGTTCATTTCTTTGCATTTTAACTTTGTAAACTTTAAACTAATGCGTCTCCCCACGGTTTGTCTTAATTTTTGAGCTAATTGACAACAACAGTTGTTCGCTTACGTTCTTCCCTGCTGGCTACGCCCACTCCTGCCCGATGCTCGCGGAGCTCCACGCCCATTAATCATGCATCTTTTGAAAAAATTCTGTAGTAGACTTTAACTGAAAGTGGGGGGTGTCATGGCCCTTTAAAAAGTCTTAATGTCTTAAGCTTCAAAAACAAAATTTTGTTTTGCTGAAATATTGTCTTGTGGGTCTGAAATCATTTTTAAAAAGTCTTCATTTTTCTATGTGCAAGTAAAGCTGCTCGATCATACTGACACCCCATTACCAATAACCCATCTCAAAACCTTTTTTTTTAAATATTTTTTTTTATATAAGTTATATAAGTTTTATTTATATAAGTTTTTAATTGCAAAGAGATACAGTTTACAATAGCTGTTAGACATTTATTTCAGCAAATTCACCTAAATAAATTCTTTAACCAGGCAGAGAAAACTAAAGCAACACATCCCTTTATCTTATATTAATAGAAAAACAATTTACAGAATCAACTAGGCCATTAGAAAAAAATTTGTGTTTACCCCTGTATAAGTCTAAATTTTAATCTTAATGGTCTTAAAAAGTCTTAAATTTGGCTAGAAAAAACCTGCAGAATCCCTGGAGAGAAGAAAACTAAAAAAAATAAATAAATAAAAAATAGATAAATAAATAAATAAAAATCTGAAATGTAAACATAAAATCTGAATTTTGGAAATTATTTCTTAAAGTTTAAAGAAAAAAGTCAATGCTGGGTTGGAATTGTGAGGTATCTAAAGTGAGAGTCAAGTCATTTTCCAAAAACATTTAAAATATACTTAAAGTTTTTATTTATCAGAGATTAGAAAAGTTTCATGTTTTAGGTAGAAATAAGAAGTGTTTTCAACATTGATGACAAATGTTTTTTGAGCACCAAATCAGCATATTAGGAGGAATTCTAGAGTATCATGTACATCATTTGTAGCATACTAGCTTAAAGATATCTTAAAAACGAGCAATACTGATACTAACATCTAAAAAACATTATTTAATATCATGGTACTTTTAAAATTTTGCTTTAAAACGTTTATTAAAGCAAAATACTAAATTGTGTTTCCATTGTACAGTTTTTTTAGGGTAAAATGTATTATGTGTCTTTCACTCAGTACGTAAATATCTTTTAGGTTGGACCAAGTTTGCACGTTTGACTCGAGCGTTGACCAACAGCAAAAGCACCATTCAGCAGATCACGCCTGTCAGCAGAACCGACGTCACGTCACACAAACCCTCCAGACTTGCAGAGGTAAGAACACACACACACACAGTAGCAGCATTTGCTTACATCCTTGACTGTGCAGTACAAGGTTATACAAAACTTCATCTAACGGAGGACAAACTTGAAATAGAATCACACACAGGACGCTGCTGTAACGCAATCTCACATGTGTCTGTTGGACAGCGCAAGTCTACAGTGGGCATCCAGAAGCTGCTATTAATAATTAACACTGGTGAAGAGTGGATATGTGTGTCCCATAACCTCTGTTCACTTTTTTCGGCTTTCCTCATTTGTTGCTGTCACTGCTGTGTTAAGACGAGGTCATTGGGTTATTTTATATTATATTAATTGAGTATTGTTTTGTGTGTCAGGAAGCTTTGGATTGTCTGAATCTTATGCACTGTGAAGAGTTTTTGTTTGTGAACATTACAAGAATCATAGTATGTTGCAGGAAACAAACATTGCTTTACTGAGATTTTAGTTTCTCATTTCCCTTTGCTTGGTAAAATGATCCAGTTAAAGAATCAATTTGAACTTTCTGTCAGATGTAGGTGAATTTTCTCTCTCAGTAGAACATTAAAGAAGATTTTTAGATTTTCAAGAGGCGGCATGGTGGCTCAGTGGTCAGCACTGTCGCCTCATAGCAAAAGGGTCGCTGGTTTGAGTCCCAGTTGGGTCAGTTGGCATTTCTGTGTGGAGTTTGCATGTTCTCCCCATGCTGGTTTGGGTTTCCTCTGTGTGCTCTGATTTCCCCCGCAGTCCAAAGACTTGAGCTATAGCCCAGTACATAATTTTTCGTTTAATAGACGTCTCATAGACATCTAAACATAGACAGCTTGGCTAAAACAAGGTTAAACTTGGGCTGTCAATCTAATAGACATCTAATAATAGGCCAAAACTAGACCAGTGTTCAAATAGACAGACTAAAAAGACTTATATGTGTAGTCATTCATTCCTGTTTATTTGATGATTAGTCTAGTTTTGGTCTATTTTTAGATGACTATTAGATTTTCACTTACAGCCTAAATTTGTTTTAGCCAAGACGACTATATTTAGATGCCTATTAGACATCTTTCAAAAACAAAAAATGCTTGCTGGGAGGTGAACTGAATAAACTAAATTGCCCGTAGTGTATAAATGTGAATGAGTATGTACGATTGTTTCCCAGTACTGGATTGTGGCTGGAAGGGCATCCCCTGTGTAAAACATATGCTGTAATAGTTGGCGGTTCATTCCACTGTGGGACCTCTTAAGTAGAGATTAAGCCGAAGGAAAATGAATGAATGATTTTCAGAAATTGAATACAGTTCAACACAGATCAAAATTAATACCAATGGTGCTCTTAATGCAGATTAGGGTTTTTATGCCTAAAACTTAACGACTATATAAATGATGAAAACAACTATTTTCTACATTTAAAAAATACGAATGTTTTAAATGAATCTTTTAAATTGCTTAACAAATTGTTATTGTACCTCTTTCATTTCCATTTCATAGCAGTGCCTCAATTTTACAATGATTTAAAAAGAAAATCTTCAAGAAAATGAAACCAATCTATCTTTTGATGCCAGAAAATCTACATTTTAGATGCTGATTTGACTTTAATGCACATTTATTTTTGTTGTATAAACTTATTTTACACTATATCAAATATAACAAATTTTACACTGAACCATTTCTTAGCATTCAAAATATAACCACCTGTTTTGCATTCAAATTCTTTTCTTGCATCTCTATTAGACATTTTTTTACAAAATTTATAAATAGAGCAGATCGATACAGCATGCGATCTCAGTCTGTCTTTCTTCTTCCATACTCTTCTGTTCGTCTTTTTCTTTCAAAGAGGAAATTGTGTTCAGTCTCTAAGTAAAGCAACTTTGTTATACAGACATGCAAGTGTAATGGAGGCCAGCTAGTAAGTGCTATGCAGGTAAACCTCACCCCTCTGACCTCTAAAGGTGCTCTGGCAACAGACACTAGAGGCCATGGTCTTATGCCTCCTTGTTAGAGCAACCGACTCCCATTGGTAAGGTCGCCGGTTCGATCACAGCTTGGAGCGGGTTGGGTGGTGTAGGACCGGTGGGGTTACACAAAGTATACAATGAACAGTGTATTGTCCAGGCAAGCCAGAGCTAGTATCAATATTGAAACACACACACGTTCCTGAGGGTTTTTTTTTTTTACATTCATTTTCATTCTCACATTATTGCTTAAGATATCTAAATTTATATGAATCATGGTGCATTGTGCATTCATTTCCCTTAAACTGGAATGATATAGAACACGTTTAATTTACAGAAAACTGAATCCATTATTAATGCAAAATGATATAATGTGATATGAGAACATTTGATTCAGTTACTGATTGTTGTTTAACTTCTTATTAAACATTTTCAACCACTAACATAGTTGACATGTTTCTCTTTTTTGTGCTTTAGCTCAAGATGCTAACCTCAAACCAGATACCACATGGGATGTCACAGAATTTGATGTATTTTCCATAGACTCTAAAAGAAATGGATGTTGTATTCGTGGCGTCACTCATTTGTTTCTAGAGCAGTAATGAAGCTACAAGTAGGCGTGGCCAACTGTCGCCACTACTGGGGGGTGACCAAAAAAGGGCAAAGAGGCGGAGCACTCCCAATACTTCATTACCTGTGATTCGTTTGTGTTCTGACCACATGTGCTTGGATGTACACTATATTAATAAAGTGCTTAGTCTTTTAAAAACACTGTTGTAATACATTGTGCCTCCAAGCATTGTTCATATGACGTTCCAAATGCTTAAAATATAGTCTGTCTTAGTAAATCCAAAGCTATTTATGAAATCAAGGCGTAACACTGTATGACAATGTTTCAGATGACTGTTTTTTAGCCTACAGCTAATCAATCTGTAAGATTTTGGAGTGCATTACAGTTCTAAAGAAAAATATAAATGATAAATTATCTTAAACCAAATACATTTATAGAAAAGATATATAAGTGTATAATTTTACTCACCTGGGAAATGGAGGCCACTTGAAAGGTTTGTGAGCACAATTAAGTGCACACAGCATGCCATATTATCTGATAATTGTAGGAAATAATTCCAAAAGGCAACTGACTGTGTAAAACCACATAAAACAAATCAAAAGCACAATATATATATATATATATATATATATATATATATATATATATATATATATATATATATGCCGAATTCATCGGCTAATAACCCAGAATCAGCTGAGGTGACATGATAGTAATTAACAAGACCGAGCTGTCACTCAAGTGGCCACGCCCTTAAGCAGACTTAATATAACTTAATTTAAAGGAAATAGATGAGTTATAAAAAAATCACCTCCTCACAGTTATTATGAAGGGTAATATTAGCTATATGAACCAAAATTGTTCCTTGTACCAGGCTGTGAACACCTTTTTTCTGCTGTAAACTTGGCCATTTTAACTGTGAGGTCAATAGAAATTTGCTCTATTATGGAGCCAGGACTAGCAAAATTTCAGTTTCCTTCAGTTACTTCCGCATTAGCTTCTTGAGGGAGAGCGGAAGGTTGCTGTTTGGTATTTTCTTCATATTATAGTTTTCAAAAAGTAAATTTCACTGAAGTATCACAATAATCAACACAACATCACGGCAGTTTGTAACTTTTTGATTTAGTGGCTAATTTTTATGAAACTCATTCCTATAATTTAGTATGATTTTCTTATCCCTCAGTGATGGTTGGGTTTAGGGGCGGGGTTGGGTGCCATGCTTCCTTTTTAAAATCGTACATTTTCAATCAACTAAACTGCTATGAATTCGCCACTGAACTGACAAAACAAAAAATACTTTTTCATATACGATCAGGCTGCAATAACAAATTTGACGTATAATTAATCTACTGTTGATGTAATTTAAAGATTTTGTAAAAATTAATGACAACAATAATTGCATGCCTTAACACCTTCTAAGAGTTTCCTGCCAGAGGAAGTGACATTACTTGGAGCAAGTCGTATGCTTTTTCTGTCAGTGTTATGCCTTTTTAGAACTGATGTAACAGAGTTGACCACAATGTAGGGACAGTCAAAAATTTTTCAATTAATGAATTTAGTAAATACCAAAACATAGAGTGACAGTCATAAATACTGTAGATATAGTGGGAGTTCATGTTTTTAAAATAAATCTCTAAAAACTCGTATAAACATTTTTTTCAAGATAATTTGATATCATCTGTTATTATTGAAAACATAAACTGTTTTAATAAAGTTTTAGTTTTTAAAAATGAAAAGTTTTATCTTTGTGAAAATGTAACCATGCATCAAATTGAACATAAATGCTAAATCAATTCATTAATATTCATAAACTTGTGAACTTTGGTGTATTTTATTTCTGTTTATCTCCTCAGAGATCCTTTATCTCTTTTTGCCTTGTTTGTCTTTCTCAGGTGCTTCAGCTGGGCTCTGATATCCTTCCGCAGTACAAGCAGGAAGCCCCCAAAACCCCGCCTCACATCATCTTACACTACTGTACCTTTAAGACCACCTGGGACTGGGTCATCCTCATTCTTACCTTCTACACTGCCATCATGGTTCCTTACAATGTCTCCTTCAAGACCAAACAGAATAACGTCACGTGGCTGGTTCTGGACAGCGTTGTGGATGTCATCTTCCTCGTAGACATCGTGCTTAACTTCCACACCACGTTTGTCGGGCCTGGAGGAGAGGTGATCTCAGACCCCAACCTGATCAGGATGAATTACCTCAAGACCTGGTTCGTTATAGACTTGCTGTCCTGTCTGCCCTATGACATCATCAATGCTTTTGAAAACGTGGATGAGGTGAGCGGACCTGTTATTTTGTTGCTTTAGACCAGTTTCTGATACACTGTGTAAAGAAATGTTCAGTTCCACACAATTCATTTATATTGTCCCAATACAAATCGATTAAGTTAACTTAATTGTTATAGGTTGATTGAACATAAAACAATTAAGTTGTTCCCACAAAAATCTAAAGAATTTTGTTGTTTCAACTCATTTTAAATAAGCAGTTTGAACAAACAGAAAAAGTATTTTTTTGAGTGTACAAACAAAAGGAATTGACCCTTTGCTAAACCACACCCAAAAACCGCCACCCATCAATCGTGGCTTAGCAACTGTAGCCATTCGCAGGGGCTCTGTCAAGCTTTCGAGCGAGGGAAACAAGCCAAAGTGTTGTGCATGTGGATTGTGCAAATTTGAAACCTGTATCCTAAAAGTTTAGACAGGGTGGTGGAAATTTTCCCCTTTTCAAAACCTAAAACCCAAGGGGAGAAACGCCAGAGTGGATCAAGCTCAGTGAGGGGCGCTAAAGGAGCGGAGTTAAGTTGGTTTTGTTTCGATTTTCCTGACACATTTAATGATAGGCTGACAGCAATAACTCAAACACCTCTTACCCTAAAAAGATCTAAACTGTGTTTCCTACAAAAATGCAACACAGGTTATGTTTCCCAGCTGTCTTTTTCCTTTTTTCCGCTCGATATTATGAGCATTGCTCCTTTTAAGCCCTCGCAATAGTAGTCATACTAAAAGCAATCATATTTCCATCTGTTTCAAGCAATGAATATTTGAAATTACATATCAACAGAACAAAACCGAGATGTGATCACAATCTGAGCACTTGTGATCAATATACTTCACCCGCAGCTGTTTTTAGTCATTTGTTTGTTTTCATCTGTCTTTTAGAGATTTTGTCATTGGTGACGGCTTTATACCGGGTTAGTGTCTGCTTTTATATTTGGTGTCAGATTAATATTTGCTGGTAGGGAAAATCTATTTGTTCACTTTGGCTATTTATACTTTAATTTGCATTTCAATTTATTTATTTATTTCTTCCACTTAACTGGAAATTAGAATAGAAACTGGATAAAGAGCACACAAACATACTGACAGTTACAATTACTGTACATTGTTATGGGGCAATGATGCTAATATTTGGCACAAATTCATCAATTTTCCCTTTCTGGCTGCTCTTTTTATGAATGAATGATGTAAAAGCACTGTCCATGCATGTTTCCTTGTTGGTTAGTAACGCTATATTTCATTGCACAACAATTAATCTATCAGGCTTTTTGGTTAAAAAAAGAGAAATCAAGGTTAATTTTGTTGTTTTTAGATTATTTTTCACTGTTCACCAAAAATGACTAATTTTATCCCTGGGAATGTCTGACACCGGCGCAAACACATTGTAATAGACGTGCCAGGCACGAAAGCTTGACAGGCATAGCAACAGCAACTAAGGAGGTCGGGGCTTAGCGAAGGGTCAATTGAATGCTTAATTTGTGGCACTAGGAACATTACCTGCAAAAACACGTGAGCTTCACATGTTAAAATCACAATAGAAACAAATATTTAAACAACAAAATCATCAAGTCCAAGGCACATGAGAATTAAATGAAAAATATAAAAGAATCAGACTGCATGATTTTAGCCCTGATTTTGACTCACAGACAGGTTTTGAAAAATCGCTGAAAAATGTCAGAAATCACAGGACAATTAGTGCTCGTTCTTGTGAGTAACAATCACACAATATGTGCAGGTATGTGTAAAACTAACCTGTCTCACGACGGTCTAAACCCAGCTCACGTTCCCTGTTAGTGGGTGAACAATCCAACGCTTGGTGAATTCTGCTTCACAATGATAGGAAGAGCCGACATAGAAGGATCAAAAAGCGACGTCGCTATGAACGCTTGGCCGCCACAAGCCAGTTATCCCTGTGGTAACTTTTCTGACACCTACCGCTTAAAACCCCAAAAGCCGGAAGGATCGTGAGGCCCCGCTTTCGCGGTCCGTACTCATACTGAAAATCAAGATCAAGCGAGCTTTTGCCGTATTGACCCTAACATATTTTAAACCTTTCAACTTTTCGAAAGTGCATGATTGAACAATTATTACCTTTGTCTGGGCTCCTTACAAGTACAGTATACACTTCTGAAGATAATGCTTTAGGGTTCTTCTTTACATTAATTTAAACTTTTAAAGAGCTTGATAGTTTTAAGAGAGTTTGTTTTGATTCTTTTCTTACAGTTTTTGTCTTGTTTCTAGTCCAAATATTATAAAATTAATAAATCAAGAAGCATTTTCATTTCAGAAAGAAAAAACTTTTTCCTTAAAAATGCAGTATATCTGCCAGTGAGGTAAGCAAAATAACCTTTTTTCTTTTCTTTTCTTTTTTGGCTTACTTTATCATTGGCAGATTAATTTGCTTGGTTTAAAGAGAAAAAAAAATTCTAGAAAAATTAACTTTTGTAGTTTTTTTGTACTAGAAAAAAGACATAAACTCAAAGTAAGAAAATCATTTTCTTACAGTGTGAAAACCAGAACTGCAGCAACAGCTTTCCCTCCAAATGAATATCGAAATATGGCAGAAAGAATCTCAGTGAAGAAAGTATCCCTTACCCTTTTGACTCATTACAAGTCTGGTCTATTTTACACCTTATTTTGGCCAAGTTTATGTGCTATTAAGCATCTCAAATAAAACAGACCTATAAGTTCTGTCAGTTTACTGTTCCCCATATGCTCTCACTTTATCAAGTGTGTTCCTGAAAACCTTCAATTACTGCCGGACTCACAGCATTTTTAGCATCTTTGCAGTTGGTGTTTGTTTATGTGCAGCTGGAGTAGCATTTACTAGACAGAGCCATAGTTCTCTGCCAAGCTCTACAAAATATTGCATGAGATTTTATTATGAGATAGTCAAATAATGAAATTATTGTTCAGCCCTATCATAAGGGCCAGGGGGGCAATGGCATATTCAGATTGACAGCTGCTCCGCCCATTAAATTTTAGGCTACAAGTAAAACCCTGCACAGTAAGTAGTAAGATCTGCTGAGCGGATTTCAGTTGTGTGCTTATATTCTATGGTGTGCAAGATCACAGTCTCCATGCCAGATAAATCAGATCTACCCCCAGATCCAAGATCCAGTCAGAAAATATCTGTTTTGCTTTGGGTCCAAACAAGCAGCCAGAAGAGTTGTCTAATACCCAAAAACCTGTTAACAGCAAGTCTTGTCTGGTAACTGTCTACAAACCAAAATCTGTTTTAACAGTATTCTGTCAGCCAAGATGAGCAGAACCATGAGAAAAAGTAATGATGAAAAATTTGTTTATTGAATAATTTGAGTATAATTTTGGATGTCATCTGGCCAACAAAATCCAACAAATGTTAATAAAAAAGACAGATTTACAACATCATAATGACATTTTTGAAATTGAGACATTCTCTTATATCTAAATCTTGAAAATAAATATCCATTGAAAAATCTATTAAATTATGATTATTATTATGATGATGATGATGATGATGATGATGATGATGAATTTTTTTAGTACAGGTAGCGCTCCTTTGAAATAAATCTCCCGCTTTCACTTCTCATTCTACTCGCGGGAGTGATTCGTTTGTCAATGAATCTTCGTTTTGAACGACTCATTCTCTTAGCCGACAATAATACAAGTTTCTAGCACCGCAGTGCCTTGTTGTCATATTTAATTTACATTGTTTGCTGATTTTATTCAACCAAACTAGCATAAGACTAGTATTTAGTGTGAGTTGGTGCTACTTTGCCTTATGGTCAGTGCAGTAAGAGACTGTATTATCATCAATAACATTACTTGTTTAGCACAAATGTTCCTAACATACAAAAATGTAAAATGCTAAACCTTACCAATGAAATGTTCTGCCTTTATACTTTGTTCTCTTTGTTTGCTGGGTACAAATATGGCAGTGCTATTGACATATGCTCAGGGTCCGTATGTGATATCTAGTGTATGCGCTATAGGTAAATTGAATAAACTAAATTAGCTGTAGTATATGACTGTGTGTGTGTGTGAATAAAAGTATATGGGTGTTTCCCAATACTGGGTTGCAGCTGGAAGGGCATCCACTGCATAAAACATGTGCTAGTTGGCGGGTCATTCTGCTGTGGTGACCTCTGAAATAGAGACTAAGCTGAAGGAAAATGAGTAATAATAATAATAATAATAATAATATTTATTATTATTATTGTTACTTGTACCACACAATTTTATTAGCTTATATACTGTAATAAAATAATACTAGTATTGTATAATTCAGTAAATTAATTTTTTAATATAATAATATTAATATAAATATAATTTAACAAATTTTTAATGTAATACTATTATTGTATAATTATTAATAATAATAATAATAATAATAATAATAATAATAATAATAATAATGAAATGGTAAATACTTTAATGGCAAATTCTATAAGAAGTATAATTATAAATTACATAGCTGACTACTAATTATAAAATATTATAGACATAAAAAATAAATACTTGCTAATAAAAGAATAACAAAAAACAGAATGCAATAAAAGGTTTTGTTGCTTTTATAAAGCAGAAGAATGATTGCTGCTTGTATCATGAAATAATGACACTTTCAGCTGCCTAAATTCACATTGCTATTTCTATCTCATTTACTGTAAAATTGTTTGCTTGATTTTGAAAGTAGGCATTGAGGTCTACAGCATTTCAGAAAACTTCAAATTTCTGTCTTCACTGGTCTGTGGTTGTGCCATCTGAGACTGAGACTAATAAAAAAGAAGCCTGCTCTTTATTGATTGGTCAAATACTTAATCACGTCTGATTGTTGGTAAAATTCTTTCTCCTAGAAACTGAACGGTTTACAAAGTCATATCGTCCTTTGCATCCTCTACTGGCTTATGTTGTATATCCAGAGTCTCTCCAGGTTATGTGCTTTGGGATAGATATTGATTAGTGCACAGTCGATCGTTCTCTCTTTCACACAGGAATCGGAGACAGCTAAATCCTAGACACACACCTGTAAACTCATTTATATTGAACACTAGCACACTTTCATTCATATTATTTTCCCTTTGACTCCCTGACTTTTCTGGAATTTATATTGTGAATCGTTTACATTAAGCTTTTTAAATTAGTGTCTTGGGGTATAAGGTAGTCCTAATTTCTTAATTCTTAAATCAAAAAGAATTGTCTAGACAAGAAAAAAATTGTCTTGTTTTCAGAAATTAAGGGCCCTATCATACAACCGGCGCAATAAGGTGCAAGTGCATGGCGAGCTTTGTTGCTATTTTTAGAACAGCCCAACTTTAATTTTCCTTTTTTCCCACCACATTGTTTAAATAGCAAATCCATTTATGCCACTTTGAGCTCATGGGTGTGCCAGTTTAAAAAGGATGTGTTAAGACACATTGTTGGTGCATTGCTGTTTTGTGGAACTGAAACAGACTGCGCCATTGACCATCTCAAAGCTGGTCTAAAGTCTAGCGCTGGGCTCATTAGTTATGTGCCTATGCAGGTTTAAACCATTACACATTACTTAATACATGCAGGATGTACAGCAATACACAAATATCTTTACAAATGAAAAAAAAATTAAGGATTAAAATATATTATTTTCTACATAATCTAAAAAAAAACTACCTCCATGCCTTCTTTATCCGGTGGCTTTTTTTTCAGTTTATTCATAAAAATTTGCATTTGTTTGCATGTTTTTCCACTTACGAAGTCATCCATGTAAATAGCAAATGTGCCATGGCGCGACGCAACTGACTCCTAAAGGGAATGTGAGATGAGACTGATTGGTTTAATGGACGTTATACTCAAAACACACCCATAACTCATTAAGAGAATAAGCACAACCCTGTTAGACCATGCGCCGGGGTGCAGAGTATATTTTTCCATCCTTAAAATAGCAAAAGTGGATTCAGACATGCCCTTAATGCTTTTGTGCCCTGCACTTTATACTTTGTGCCTAGATCGTTAAAATAGAGCCCAATAAGTCAAAATTTTGTGAGTTTTTCCTTAAAACAAGCAAAATAATCTGTCAATGGTGTTAACAAAATAATATTGTTTTTCATTTGATTTGATTTGAAATCATTTTATTTTGATTAACTATCTGGCAGATTTTTATGCTGGTTTTAAGAGAAAAAAACACTTAAATTTGACATAATATTTCTTAAAACAGGACAATATTTTTTGCTTGTCTAGAAAATATTTTTAATATTTTGACTTGAGACAAAATGTGCATGTGTTTAATAATTTATGTATTCAACATTAGTGTTAGTACTCGTTTTTAAATTTAGAAGCATATCAGAAACTTAAAATGGACAAAAATACAGCATAATCCACAAAACGGACATTTTATATTTGTTATTTAATGCTGAGATAATGCTCTTGTCTCTAAACTTTGCATTGTTTTTCATTCCGATTTTCTGAATCCCCAACACAATCTCACAACCATTCGTAGATTGTTGATTTAGTGGCTGCTTCTTATGAATTGGTTTGATGCTATATTGGTATGTTTAGCGACGGGTTTGGTGTAATAACTTGTTTTAAAACTGGACGTTTGGTATAAATGACTATTAGTACAAATTGTATAAATGCCAATACGTTGAAAAATGGTTATGTTTCCTCATGGGACAGCAAAAAAATAAAAATAAAAATACTCCCCTTAAGTGGTTCCTATGCTTTATGTGTTTCTTTTGTCTGTGAACACAAAAGAACATATTTTGGAGAAAGCTGAAGATTAAATTCTATAGTAGGAACAGAAAAATATATTGAAGTCAGTGGTTTCCTCAAAACATCAACAGAAGAAAGAAACTCAGAGTAAATGTTGACAGAATTTACATTTTTAATGTCCCTTTAAAGTTTGCGTGTGCTATCAGTGCACAAGCCACTGGATACATGATGTATGTTTATTGTACAAGTTTTACCTCAGAGATTTGCTCACTGTAGCAGAACCCCCCTGAGAAAGCCTTTTGTCTAGATGTTAGTGGGATCCCAGATGTCTTGATGTAAATCATGTAATCTGCATTCTCTGTGGAGGTGAGCTAAGGAGTCCTCTGCACTGAGACTGCCTTTCAAGGTCAATTACATGAGTCAGTTTAATATTGTGCACTCTGGAGTATTTTACAATTTATACTTAAGCCAACTTAATTAAGGTTTCTTGTGCCAAAATTATCACATAATTGCGATAATTCAGCCTCTGGTGTATTGCGTTCACTACAATAAATAGAGCATTAATAGCCATTTAACTATTTAACCTCAAATAACCATTTAGGTGATTTTACATCCAAACCAACAAGGCTGATTTATTTATTTATTTATTTATTTATTTATTCATTTATTTATTTATTAACCCTTCCTAAAGTTTGGTATGTCTGCCTGCTTTGTTTTGTTACTGTACTTTTAATTTTTGATAAAAAATGTAATAAAGAAACAAGAAAGTGGTGATATTTTGAAGAGGGAAGAGATTATGAATTATTATATTGCTTTATACACCAGTTCTGTCTGTTGTGCGATATTCTGCAAATAACAGCACTCATCCAGCCTCTTAATTCGTCACTTTTGTGTATTACTCCGCCCACATACAGAGACAAGCATAGGACATTCTACAGTTTCACAAATATTGCAGCTGTTGGACAACATAATGTACTTTTAAAGGTGCATTTCATGCAGTTCAGCCTTATAATCTTAAAATGTGGGCAAAATCACCTGTTTTGTCATCACTTTAGACCAGGGGTCACCAATCTCGGTCCTGGAGGGCCGGTGGTCCTGCAGGGTTTAGCTCCAACTTGCCTCAACACAGTTTCCTGGATGTTTCAGGTTTACCTAGTAAGACCTTGATTAGCTTGTTCAGGTGTGTTTGATTAGGGTTGGAGCTAAAATCTGCAGGACACCGGCCCTCCAGGAACAAGTTTAGTGGCCACTGCTTTAGACATTACACTAGAGAATCATTCAAATACTTGCTCTAAAGTAACGTTGGTGAATTAGAAACGGTTTCTGCTGTTGTCGTCAGCTGCAGATGTGAATGAATAGCGGAAAAAAGTAGTTCCTCTTACAAAATGGTTTTTAGACTCTCTGTGTTAGATTTTCTTTATTATGCACATGATTATGCCATTAAACTGTTGTATAAACGCAGTATCACATGAGTAGCAGTGCAATGTGGCTGTACACGCCTCCCACCAGTACCAATATACAGCAACATCGCACTACTACTTGTGTGATATTGCTCATGTACGCTATAAAGATTGAGAAATGAATCAAATTGATATTATTAGAATACTTTTTTTTATTTTAAAACTTTTTGCTTTCCTCATTTTTTATATTTTCCCTTCAGTTTTGTCTTCAGCAAGTGCAATACATGCTTAATAAGATTGAGGTCAGGTGATTGACTTGGCCATTGCATAACATTCAACTTCTTTTCCTTCAAAAACTCTTTGGTTGCTTTTGCAGTATGCTTTTGGTCATTCTCCCTCTGCACTGTGAAGCGCTGTCCAATGAGCTCTGAAGCATTTGGCTTAATATAAGCAGAAAATATTGCTTGAAATGCTTCACAATTCCTCTTTTTGCTTTTAGGGATCCTAGATATAGAGTTGATGTCAAAATCGTTAGCCCTCCTGGGAATTTATTTTTCATATATTTCTTAAATGATGTTTAACAGAGCCAAGAATTTTTCACAATATGTTCTATAAAAATGTTTTCTTCTGGAGAAAGTCTTATTTGTTTTATCTCGGCTAGAATAGAAGCAGTTTTAATTTTTTAAAAACATTTTAAGGTCAATATTAACAACTCGCTGAAGCAATATCTTTTCTTGATTGTCTACAGAACCGACCATTATTATACAATGACTTGTCTAATTAACCTAACAAAGCCTTTAAATGTCACTTTAAGCTGAATACTAGTATTTTAAAAAAATATCTAGTAAATTATTATGTACTGTCATCATGGCAAAGATAAAAGAAATAAGTTATTTAAATTAGTTATTACAGTTTTTTACAATGACTATGACAGTTTTTCCAATACATACAAATTATTTAATAATTTTTTTATTATTAAATAAAAAAAATCAATTTATTTTTAACCACATTCCTCAGTATGAGGAAAATGTATTGACCATTTTGAGAGATGTAAACAATAGCAACAGTCCTGACGTATTTCCTGTTTCATGTTTTTATTTTTTATAAATAATGTTATGACAACTGTTTTAACGTTATATCTGAATTCTTGTTACAGTTATGAAATAGTTTGACAACAACCAGGAAATGTTCATGGACCAATGACATCACCACACTGAAATGGCCTATAGGATCATTATCTCAGGGAAAGTGTCAGTACTCCCATATAACTCAGGCCAGCATTAGAGAAATAAATACAAGAAGCATGTGACTTTTTACAGTAATCAAGGTGAAACAAAACATTACTTCTATATTGTGTTTAGTTGTTCAGTTAATGGTGTTTATTTAGCATTATGTCTTTTGTTGTCCTTTGTAGTTGTTGGCATTTTTGAATAACAATTGAAAATGCTGTACATTAATATCTCCAAACTTAGATGACAAGCTTGCAAATTTCCAAACACATGGACATTTGCACATTTCTGGGTTTGTCAGTAGCGGAAGTCATCATAGTTGTCATTAGAGCGCAGTGAATGGGAGAGTACAACAAATCATTTTATTTCAATCCCATTTGCTGAAATAATAAAAGAAACTCCACAATTGCTTTATCAAAACATTAGGAAAAAGGAAAAAAAAAAAACTGTGTGAGACTAACAACGGCACCCAGAAAAGAAAACAAAGTCAAATTTACTGTCCTGCCCCATAAATGCTGCATTAGAAACACCTCTACAATCGGTATTTGTTTTTTGTAATTTGATGCAAAGATGATATAATATATCATCTTATTATAATATAATATAATATAATATAATATAATATAATATAATATGATATAATATGATATAATATAATATAATATAATATAATATAATATAATATAATATAATATAATATAAATGTTTATACAATTTTTAAAAAATCTACAGATTAAAACTTGTAAGGTTTTTACATCATGATGACTGTTAAACGCTTCATAACAGTCTTGTGCAAAGGGTCAAAAGTACAGTTGGCGTATTGTACAGGTTTGGGATTTTGTCACACAGTATATTCTTTGCAATTTATCACAGGCTTCGTATAAACTAAATTGGCCATAGTGTATGTGTGTGAATAAGTGTGTATAGATGTTTAAGGTCAAAAGAAAATCAGCCACTTTAGCTCTCAAACGTTTTCTATGTTAACATGTGTATGGATGTTTCCCAGGGTTGCAGCTGGAAGGGAATCCGCTGTGTAAAACATATGCTGGATAAGTTGGTGGTTCGTTCTGCTTTGGTGATCTTTGATGAAAAAAGGGACTAAGCCGAAGGAAAATGAGTAACAGGCTGCATTGTGGTCCTTTTTTGTTTGTTTTCCTCCAAGCCTGATTTTGCTTTTAAAAGGAAAAAGTGAAATGCCTGATGGTCACACTAGGTCAGGCTGAACTGAAATGTACTGTTTTAATGCAGGGAATAGACTAAAGGACTGCCTGAAATAAAATTTTCAGAGGCCTTTTCATGTTGATGGATCATGTGGGAGAACAGAGCGTTCTCCTCGCAAAGTGATTCTCATGTCTAACCACTTTGTCACGTTTGTTCAGCTCACCTTCTCCGAATTTAGAGCAAACTGTTTGTAGAATCTTATTTTGTGCAATTAGTACTGTAAAGAGGGTGTTCAGTCAGCTGAGAAATTTTAATAGCACTCAATGTTTCAGAATGTGGCGTCCAATTAACAATGATCTGTGTCAAATGGTAAAATGACTGGATGGTGTGTATTTAATCAGCTTTGTGATTAATGACTGTGGAGAAATGATTGAACCAGAGAGATTGAATATCAAATCAATTTTTTGTTTATGTGCCGCATGTCAGTGTGTATGATTGTGTAATTTTAGGGTTATAAAGAGAAAATATGTATGTAAAACACTAATCAAATTGTACATTTTAAGAAAAAAACACAAAACACAAAGCTATGGTTTTATTTTATATATATAAATATATACAGTTGAAGTCAGAATTATTAGCCCCCCTTTGAATTTTTTTCCTTGTATGTCTGATAACATTTTTTCTTCTGGAGAAAGTCTTATTTGTTTTATTTAGGCTACAATAGAGCAGTTTTAATTTTTTTTTTTAAAACATTTTGAGGCCAAAATTATTAGCCCCTTTAAGTATTTTTTTTTCCGATAGTCTACAGAACAAACCAGCATTATACAATAACTTGCCTAATTACCCTAACCTGCCTAATTAACTAATTAACATGCTTTAATAAAAATGACAGCTTTGTGTATAAAAATATAAAAGTAATACATAAAATACATGTAAAAATGCTATAAGCAAAATGTGAATGATAAATTTGCTACTTATATAATAAATCTTTAATATAATAATGAATTGATTAATTGAATGATTAAAAACAATAATCTTAATACTAAAGTAGGCATGGCCTGGTATAAGATTCAGTCACCATTTATTATGTTGGTTTGTTTGTTGAATTGAAGTTACATTGCAGATATTAAGCAGACAGTCTACTAAAACTCAAACAGACCATCAAAATAAAGTGTTACCTATGATTCTGACAGTATGATAACCTTGGATAAAAACATCATGGTTTCACTGTATCACAGGATTGTTATTACTGCTCTAAAATATATTCTTTTTTAAATGTCTCGGTAAAAACAACTTTTTTTTCCCCTTTAAACACAAAATAATTTATTTTGAGAAACATTTAAAATATTTTTAAACAGTAAACATGTCAGGCTAAATACTTTAAATAAATCATTGACTTCTGCTATATTTATTAATTTTAAAAACACAGATTTTCTTACAACTGGAAAAGCCATCTCTGGATATCCTTCTATTATTTGCATATAAATTAAGCCACTGCAGTGTTCAGGTCTATAGCAGGCTTGGATGTTGATTTATAAGCTGTTTGTTTTTCAGATGTTTACTGAATCATGAGCTGTTCAGTAGCTTTTGATGTGGAGATACTGTAAACAAAATAATCATAAAAAACATGTAAAAAAAAAAAACTTATTTATACCATAAGAGCGGTATAGCAGAATTTTCTTTGTGGTTTTTGACTTAAACCTTGATGCGGTAAACCTGAAAATCAGTTATCATCCCATGCCTAAAGTATATTTGTGTTGCATTACTTCATTTTATTCTATTATATACTGTACTGAATGTTACTGTCTTTATTTTTCTCGTTCCAGGGCATCAGCAGCTTGTTTAGTTCTCTGAAGGTCGTCCGACTGCTCCGTTTGGGTCGTGTTGCACGTAAACTGGACCACTATCTGGAGTATGGTGCGGCTGTGCTGGTTTTACTGGTCTGTGTATTTGGATTAGTGGCCCACTGGCTGGCCTGCATCTGGTACAGCATTGGAGATTATGAGGTCATTGACGAACAAACCAACACCATCAAGACTGACAGCTGGCTCTTCCAGTTAGCCACCAGCATCGGGTCCCCGTACCGCTACAATGCCAGTGGGACCGGCCAGTGGGAGGGCGGTCCCGGTAAAGACTCTCTATATATAACCTCACTATATTTTACCATGACCAGCCTGACCACCATTGGCTTTGGAAACATCGCGCCAACAACAGATGGAGAGAAGATTTTCTCTGTGGCCATGATGATGGTCGGATGTGAGTGTTTGTCTTCTTTTGCATATTTCCCAGAACTGTCTGTGTTGTTGTTTCCACTTGATAAATCTTCATGACCAGCAAAATAGACTTTAATTAATGAGATTTCAATTTTAAAACAGAAAAAATGGTTGTTGTCTTTAATTTTGGCAGATAGGCTGGATAGTTTTATGTTAATACACCAGGCATGTTGTCGTCTAAGCCAGGGGTTCTCAAAGTGGGGGTCGGGACCCCTCGAGGGGTCGCGGGACAATGAAGGAGTGTCGCCTGGTGATTTAAAAAAATCTATTTATTATTATTATTAAATCATATAAGAATGACCATATTTTATCCATAACCTACTGAAGAGAAAAATATAGTCGTTTAAAATTACTATATAGTTACTATAGTAGTTTATAGTTAATAGTTCTATTGGATTGTGACCCCAGTGGTAATTACATTATATTAAAGACACAGCAATAGCGTCAGATGCAGCAGATTGTGACATTGCATGCAAGGTTTCTGTATTCATAACCAGGATATTGGGGGTCGCGAGTCACTGGCATCGTCATATTAGGGGTCGCAGGCTGAAAAGTTTGGGAACCTCTGGTCTAAGCCCATTGCCAGTCTGCATGTTTAAAAAAAAATAAGGAGGACGTAGAAGATCTCAATGAAGCTTTTTATTCAGCATAGCTGTCTCAAAGTACATGGCAGTACCTTGGGTTCAGCGATGTCAGCATGAACCCTGAACATTCTTACACTCAAACCTTTCATACATTTTTAGTTAACTACGTTTAAATGTTAATGAGTTTTCTCCTTGGCTGTTGACACGACTGTTCTCTCTATCTTTCTATGCAGTTTCGACACCCCTTGTCTGAAATGGTTTTCTGTGCCACATACCCATCCATCCCCATTCTACAATTGCTACCATTTGCTAAAGATGTAGTGACCTAAAACAATGCAGAGACAATTTTTTAGCTTTTCAATAATAATTCAGCCATTTTGCCAAATGAGCATCAACACACCATTAAGAGTGGAAGTTGGGTTGAGGCAGACTCATTTCTTACAATGTATAGTACGCAACAGTCAGGTCCCTGAGTTAAAAACACAGCTGTTGTGACACCTACATTTGTTAATCAACTGCATCAACTGAACCCATTTGTTAGCATTATTTGAATCTATTTTTAATACAACCATGTCTGTGCAGAAAAACTACATTAACAATGATAAAATATTCCACCAATCAGAAAGTTGCAGCAAACAAAACATGACAAAAGACAAAACTACTGCTAATGATCTCATTTATAAGCCTGACTGTGCTTTCAAAATACATATGTATTAATACTTATGTATGTTTTTGGTTTGTTTCAGTACAGTATATAGAGCATTGTGAATACTTTTTGTAAAACAGAAACTAGAAAACACCGCGAAAGAAAATCTGAATAAAGCATCTGTTTTTGAAGTCTTCATTTAAAACTGAAAGACTAAACACTGTTTTTCAGGTACACACAGTTAAAAAATTCTTGCTTTTGTGTTTTTTACTAGTTCAAATATCTATATTCTTAAATCAAGAAACATATTATCTTGTTTTCAGAAGTGATAAGCATATCTGTCAACCCTCCTGTTTTTCCCGGGATTCTCCCGTATTTTACAATTCTATTCCGTAAAGGTATTTTCCTGTATTTCTCCCATATTTTCAATCTGGGTGGCAATAAACATTAAAGAGCTGATCCTCCCTAAACGCAACCTGTACCTTGCTCTTTAATGTGAAACTGTTCTGTGCTTTAGTTTTATTTAGGCATGAAAACACTTTGAAATAAAATATTTAAAAAAAGGGCCGGATTCCCTTCCTTTCCATTACAGGAGCCGTTGCTCCTCCTTTGCAATCATCAAAACAGTCGCTTCATGTAGCGGTGCATCACTGTCAGAGCGCTCCATAATCATCAACAGACACTGTTTCCTAAACAGATTCTTTACACATGTTTTGAAGTGGAGCGAAAGTCTGGGTTTTAGGTGTGTGTTTGAACAAACATATACACATAATTAATAATAATAACATCTAAAGATATCAATTTTGGTCAGTCTTTCTTTTAAACACAACTAATTTTGTCGTAAATGAGCATAAAAAGTTAGGAAAGCAAACAAATGCTTTCATTATAGATCTTTGCACTTTTTAAAGTGACACCTATTTGATGTTATTAAATGTAATCAAACGAAAAATCTAAATGAGAAATTCATTTGCAGCTCTTTAATCAGAATGTTTCAGTTATACAGTGAAGAAAAGGATGGGCGCAGTATGCAAAATAACATTATTTGAAATTTAAAAAAGCAAGATTATTTTGCTTACCTCGTTGTCAGATTATTTTGCTTGTTTTAAGAAAAATATAATTTATTTTAATATATAGAATTTAATATAATTTCTGAAAACTATACAGTGTGATTTGCTTGTCTAGAAAATGTTTCTTGATTTAAGAATTTTTTGATATTTAGACTAGTAACAAGACAAAACTCTATAAAAATAAAGCATTTTTTTTGCTTCCAATAGCCTTTTGTTAGTGCTTCAACACATGCATGGTTTCTGCTACATTCATTCTTCCATGGCGGGGCGCCACGCCAAAATTTATTCCACCACGGCTACGTTACAGCTTTTCATTCAAAACATTCAGTCATGTTTTTTTAATAGCTGGTGATAATCGCACCAAAACATATTAAAAGATAAGTGAATAATAACAGCTCAAACTTCTCTGTAACCGTTGTAGTGCTGTGCATCATTTTTTTAACCCATTAAGGTTACGTGCTCACTGACTTACTGGCTGACTGACAGGTGCGTGATGTGTGAGGCCAGCAAACACGTCGTATAGCCATTTCACTTTACTTCAGGATGCATTAATACAGCTCTATAGGTCTATTGGAGACATTCATAAATATTCCTAGCTAATCTAATAAATGTTGGAGACATACTTGTTTCATAAACGCACTTAATCGCAGTTTAGCAGCATTTATTTGAGAGCGCACAAGAAGATCTGTGCTTGAGCAGCGTATATTTGAGGGGGCGTGCAATAAGTTTGTGCACGAGCAGAGGAAATTGGCACGCAAGCAAAGAGATTTGCATCCTCGTAGGCTATTCTATAATTGCAATCTCGACTTGTAAAATTGCGTTTACAACATTTGTCATTGAAACAATTCCACAGGTAGTTGGTAGATCTGTGTAATAAGGCCTGCCACCACAGCTGGAAAAAATCCTAGAGGAAACACTGACATGGCACTATGGTACCCATGGAGACCCGAGTTTGATTAAAAGTTAATACATCTCTAAAAACAATAATTATATATAAAAAGGATTAAACTTAAAGAATCTGCCAAACCCTCAAAACATAGTGCTGTCTTACATGTACGAAGGCTGTAGTCCTTTTGTTCCAGTTTTACCATAATCCACTCTTGCAAAACCAATTTACAGCATTTATTTCAGATCCCTACAGCAACTTTGTCAACTGAGCTTAGTTCCTTTGTTGATGCAATATTGTCTACAAACCTGATCCAGTTGTCTGTGAAAATATGTACTTCCACAACGCTCTGGGAGCTGTCAAAAGACACTCGCTGACTAATAAACATAATTTTTTTGGTGCTAGTAACACTCAGAAAAGCTGAGTAAACATTGATCGTGTTACCAAGTTACTTAGTTAAACAGAGTCTTTTCCTTTTAATTTGCTTATTTAGCAAAGCTTTTTTTTTT
This sequence comes from Danio rerio, assembly GCF_052040795.2. Lineage (NCBI taxonomy): Eukaryota > Metazoa > Chordata > Actinopteri > Cypriniformes > Danionidae > Danio > Danio rerio. The sequence continues at coordinate 39,964,319 of NC_141033.1, read as the reverse complement.
TTTAGTTTATTCTTTAATCTGTCAGACTAATCTCATCCAGCCTCTGACAGAGATACTTTGCTACTAGCACATCTCCTTCAGAAATAACACAAAGACAGTAATAGAGAGAGATGGTTGGAGAGAGGGACATATACTGTAACTGGCCAGATTGAAGGAACGAGGTCAGTGGTTGTTAATGTGCCTCTCTAGACCCGTTTGTGATGTGAGAAGTCACTTACTCTGGAGACTACACAGATATGTAGTCATAATTACCAGCATGTGTGATTGTTGACCTGCACAAACACATATACAGGTCCTCTGCTCATTGATCCGAATGCACAGTTTCTCAAGGGGCTTTTTATGAAGCCTTTATAAGTGAACAGTTTTTCTTTTGCATGCAAGTAAGAGCAGGTTCATATGAGGATCATGCATTCCCTTAGAAGTCAAGCTTATAGTATTGTCCTTACTAGTATGATGCTTTGTTGTTTGGGTAAAGATCTGTATGGGACTGAAATTTTAATCCCGTTCCCGCCAGGTTTTAATCCGCACCCGACCGCTCCCGCCGTATATTCAGTCTTTGTTCACTCGCTGCCCGCCCCGCCCCGTTTTCTACTCGCCCTGACCATTCCTGATAAATTTAGATTTGGTTTTAAAAATCTCACGTTAAAATTGAGTAACCACCAAGAGACAGAGAGAACAGATAAAAAAAATAGGTTGTGCAAGGATTGTAGGCTAAATGTCAGATTTGTTTGCTCCTTTGTGATGAGACATGAGTGCCGAGTCACGTGCAGTGAGGTTTGTGGGTGGTGAGTCACTGACTTTTTCAAAGTCAGATTTACTAACATATCCACTCAACATATTTGCCAACCACGGATTGTTTTTCATATATCATATCAGCATTATTTCTATACATGTAGCAGGTACATTTTGGGCCAAGGAAGAATGTATATCGATTTAATAGGTCTCCCAAAAAAACACCCAGCTGGATGTTACAGAGTCCACCCTATTACAAGCAACACACAGCACCGCAGCAGATGACCGCGCACTCTCTCATTCACACACACAGACACACGCACACACAGAGAGAGGGAGAGAGCACCACGGCGGATACGCGTGCTCTCACATTCACATTTCACATTTAGGTGCTTTATTGGCATGACAAATAACTGTACATTTGTATTGCCAAAGCAGTGTAGCATTGCTGCATACAAAAAGGGCAGTAATGCAAAGCAATGGTACTCTCTCTCATTCTCTCTCTCTCTCTCACACACACACACACACACACACACAGCACTACGGCGGATGCACGCGCTCTCACTCTCTCTGGAGCGCGCGCTCTTTCTCTTAGGAGCCCTGTATTGTTAGACCGCCCGCTTCTGTTCAAATTTTACCGGAGTTACCAGCCGCTACCGCGTTTTATTCTGAAATTTATTCATGCACCACAAGAAAACTGGTCGGGTCCCGGTGCTCCCTTAGTACAGCCGCAGGAATGCATACCTCTAGTTTGGGTTGTAGAAATAGGGTTATCACATACAGTAAGTTTGACTGTCAATATTATTAGCTGCCTTAAGCAATATGTTTTTCAATTGCCTACAGAACAAGCCATAATTATACAATGACTTGTCAAATTACCCTAATTAACCTAGTTAAGCCTTTAAATGTCACTTTAATCTGTATAGAAGTGTCTTGAAAAATATCTAGTCAAATATAATGTCCTGTCATCATGGCAAAGATAAAATAAATCAGTTATTAGAAATGAGTTATTAAAACTATTATGTTTAGAAATGTGTTGAGAAAATCCTCTGTTAAACAGAAATTAGGGAAAAAACACAAAAGGCTAATAATTCGTGAAGGCTAATAATTCTGACTTGAACTGTGTGTTTCTTTTCACACTAATGATATTTACAGGGACCTATCAAGAAATAAAGTATTATTTTATATGCAGATCTTTGCGTAACACCACATAAATTCCACAAATCAATTTAACAATGTCTGTGATCTGTAATCGAATACGTTTGCCTCCTCTTTCTAGCTTTGAACAGCTTGTGTGGTCAGTTTGCACAGTAGTGCACTTTGTCCAGTGTTGTACTCAGGTTTGAGTCAAGTAAAACACTTTTCCACAAAAGAGATAAAAGTAATGTCAAATCAGGGTTAAATAACTTGGTCAGAGTGCACTTTTCTTTTACATTACCTTTTGAAAACACTTGGATTAGGTCAGTGGTTTGCTATGTAGATGATCTGTGTGACAAGCCCTGCCTTATTGTGTCCGTGTTCAAGGAGGACGTATCTGAAACGTACAACAAATCATAGCCTATATGTAATGTATTTTAGACTTGCCAAAATGTACACAGTGCCCTCTTGTGGATTTGTATCATGAAAACAAAAAAACATCTATGCAAAAATGTAGGCAGTGTTTTAATGATGAATTCATTAATTCATTTTTTTAGGCTTAGTCCCTTTATTAATCTAGGGTCGCCACAGTAGACTGAACCCTTTTTTTATGACAAAATATAAGACATATTTATTGTACACAAAATTAGCACATTGGAATTATTTTTGGAGGATCACATGACACTGATGACTAGAGCAAATGGTGATTAAAAGTCAACTTTGCCATCAAAGAATGATACACTTTAAAATGCATCAAGATAATAAAAAAATATTTTTCATTTGAATCCTTATTTACAATATTATGTACAAATCACATTATAGATAAACAGACAGATAGATGGACAGATAAACTAAAAAATTTAAACTACCTGAAAATTCTCAGTTTCTATGAATTTAGACGTTATATTTACCTGTAACTAAACATTAGGTAGGCGGCAAGGTGGCTTAGTGGTTATCACTGTCTGTCCCCTCACAGCAAGAAGGTGAATGTGAGAGTGTATGGGTATTTTCCACTATTGGGTTGCAGCTGGAAGGGCATCCACTGTGTAAAACATTCGCTGGATAAGTTGGTGGTTCATTCTGCCTATGGCAACCCCTTAGAAATAAGGTACTAAGCTGAAGAAAAATTGAATGAATGAATGAATGAATGAATGAATGAATAATTGAATCAATCAATCAATCAATCAATCAATCAATGTACAGTAGGTAAAAAAATTGTCACCCATTTAAATAAGACCTCTAATTTACTGTATTTTAATTATAAACGAGGAAGACATTTTGTCAGACAGTAACAAATGTTAACATTTTACTCAAATTCATACCTAAAATCACAATAAATGCAGAAAAGTTCAAAATCTTTTAATATTTTTAATAGTTTTATGCTAATATTGTTACTTTTATATGATTGTATTATTAGATATATTATTATATGCTTATTTTTCTGATTATTGTTGCTTTAAAGTGCATTATTACATGTCCTGGTCTGATCAATCTGTACTTCCCTCAGTTGTCAATTCCTCTGCCATTATTGCAAAAATACCCCAGTACTTTGGTAAATAAGGTGTTTTCTTGCTTTTGACCTAGACAGCGGTTTCCCTGACCTGTAATATTCTCTAACCTGACATCACAGAGCTGGAAGAGTCATTTTTAAACTCTAATTGCACTGATGGGTCATTGTGAACTTTTGCTGTGCTGGTGCTGTTTTGGAATCTGACGCATTGAACTCTTCAAATAACATCTAGGCAGATCTATCAGTGTGACCTGTATGTGACCAAGTAAAATCGGGATGTCAAAATATTGTTACAATAAGGGATTTTTACTATTAATTCATTATTAAGACTATATTATAGGAGTTTAGGACCAGAAACGAGCAACTCTAAAGCTCAAAGCATTTCCCAGCTGATCTACTCATGTCGCTTTAAGATCTTCAGAACATTTTGGTTTGATCAACAATCACACACACTCAGTAAAAACAGCAGTACACAATTAATGAAAAGAATAATTGTAGTTCGCTGTTCTGATGAATCTCTGATGACTCTCGTACCCCATTCGCTTTGTCTCTATCTGTAATTATGTGAAAGGATTGTTCTCATGTCCTAATCCTTCAGTCAAGATCTCTTTTGTTTGCATGTTTTGCTAAAGATCCTAATCTACAGTCTCGGTGTGTCTTAGCATCTTTATTCCTGTCTTGCCCACATCTCTCCGTCTGTCTCTGTGGTAGTGAAGTCCTATAAGGCCTCATTATGTGTGGTGGTTTTTGTACAGGCCTCCCCCGGGACTCTCGCTCATGCACCAGGCATGTCATTTGCTCTATAACTTTCTCAGATTCTGCCCTGAAGTTACACCTGGATAAAGTTCAGAATCTCACTGGGTGATGGATGAAATATGGTTTTATTTGACGTGCATATGTCAGATGAACCGGTGATTCTAAATCTTTCTTGACACGATTAGTTTTTAATGTTTGTGTGTAGGCCAAGCTGTTGAAAACACGCAGATTTTTATGATAAGTTCCCAGTGCTCATCTCTGACTGCCGCTGAAGTCATCTTTCTTATTCAGTTGTGACTGGAAACAAATCAAATATTCATGATATCTCGCTGGTGATGTTAGATGATTTTGATTTGAATGCACACTGACTGGACATGATTAGATTTGAAATGCCTTTCTTATGTGCATTTAGTCTGCATAGTTCTGCATGGAATCAAAATTTACAGTATTTGTTTTGCTAGGTCATGTTTTTATTCATAAGGTGACTAATTAATGTGTGCAAGTTAATGCAGTCCTTCTGTTGATGTCAACCTAAAGGCTTCTATAGCAACTGTATATCAATATTCTTAACCACACCGCTCTTATCATTATTTTGCTATGAGAGGATCATATGAAAAAGAAAGCCCCTCCCCCTACTTAAAATTCAGTTTCAGTTGAAAGTACATCAACATACTGAAATAAGGGTGCTTTCACACCTGCCTTATTTAGTTCGATTGAATCGCACTAGAGTTCGTTTTCCCTTTTGGTGTGGTTCGTTTGGGCAGGTGAGAATGCAGCAATCGTACTCGAGTGCGCACCAAAAGCAGACCAAATAAGCGTACCGAGACCTGCTTGAAGAGGTGGTCTTGGTAACATTACGCTTTCAAATGAACCCTGGAGTGGTTCGTTTGTGGTGAAAATATGATTCGTACTAAAACAGGTCCAACCGCAAAAAAGTACTGCGCGTTTTGGACTAATACAGCTGTCCTAGGCCGATGCGCTGTGCATTATGGGATATGGAGAAAAAATATTTGTTGACAGCGCTTTACCAACAGAGAGAGAGAGAGGGGAAGAATTACCTGATGGATCGTTGGTAATATTTCCACAAGATGACCATGTCGCAGTTTAGCAAAATAATTCACGCCTCCTCCTGAAGTGACGAGCGATGCCTTAAAACACTGTTTTCCAGCTGCCGCTCTTCAATCTTGAAATGTATAGTTTGTCTAAAGCAGGCATACAATCTGTCAGTGCAGTCATACCTCCAGAGTAAAAGCAACATTTTGTGTCTGCCGGTTTTTTTTACTTGTGGGAGTTCATTGGCATTTTCCCGCACGTGAATTCTAACCAATCAAAAAGCAGTTTAGGAAATATGCACAACAACATCTGGCCAATGAGAGATGTGGATTTTGTCAGATGACTGCATTTTGGTTCGTTTCAACTGGTTCGGACCAAAGCCAGCAATGTGGTGTGAAAACGACCCAAAGACGGCAGAAAATGCTACAATGTATCATTTATTGCCCTTGGTCCGGACTAAATGAAGCGAACTACAGGTGTGAAAGCACCCTAAAAGTCTCAGCAACCTCCGGTTCATGCAGAATTTAATATTTATATCTTTATTGCCATCTCTTTTTTTAAAGGAACTCTCTAGTTTTTTTGTAAATACGTTTATTTAAATTTTTGCTAGAATTTTTTTTAATCTGATCTCTGTGTTAGGGTTCTCAGGAGGGATGAGAGAGCAAGAACTCAAATGCAACAGAAGATGGGTTTATTAATAATACAAATAAAACAAAAAGTCAACAAAAACCACCCCAAGGGGGGCAAAACATCACTAAAACACAAAGAGGCAAACAAACTTGGCTGGGCAGGGCTGACAGGGCAAGACATGACAAGGCCAGACTGGAAGAAACACATAATGAATCATGTATGAAGGACATCTGATGAACTGGCACTGAACAGTTACAATAAATTCATCTTTATTTGTAGAGCACTTTTACAATGTAGATTGTGTCAAAGCAGCCTCACATATACGATTATAGTGAATTGAAACAGTGTCAGTTCAGTTTTCAAAGTTTAACTTCAGTTCAGTGTGGTTTAATATTCACTGCTGAGAGTCCAAACATAGACAAGAGGGAGCTATAAGGAGAAAGAATTAACAAACACACAGGTGAACTGAATAAACTAATAATGGGTTAACAAGGAGGGTGGGACTAGACAGGAGAGCATCTGACACAAAGAAACAACACAAGCCATGTGCTCACGTAAAACAGGAATAGAATATGCAGCCAATGAGGGAACTCGTTAACTACAAGGTTCACATAAACAAACACTAAAGCACACGGTGGAAATAAATGAAACACGGTGAAAATAAATAAAATGAAAATAAATGATTTCCCGGTGGGCCGGTCCGTTTTTTGGCTGCGAGGGCCGGTGTCCTTAGCTGCGTGCTCTTAGCAGTCGCACTTTTTTCATTTATTTATTTATTTATTTGACCATAGCCTCACTCTTTTTATTCATTAATTTGCTGCAGCTCCGCTCTTTTTATTTATTTTCTCGCAAAATGCAGCCTGCAGGTTAATGATGAAGTTATTATCATTCGACTCCCCAACAGCAGCACTTTGGTGAATATAAGAATTAGAATAATTAATATTAATGAATATTACACCTGCTCAATGAAAATCAGATGATTCAATACATTAATAAATCTGACATAACCTGATCAGAAATCTAAAAAGGGGAGAAAAAGATTAAGCCATCAATAGAACGACGCCGCTGACCTGAGTTTAAACCTCACCTGAGTAATTTTTTTTTTTTTTTCATTTTTAGTGTTAAGACATATAATACTGTTGTGTTACTTATGCAGGTGTACTTTTGTGTGATCACCATTACAAAGGACTGGATATCTATAAAGAATTTTGCTCAGAATATATATTCAGAGATTGCAGGAAAGGACATTGTGATGTTTGAAAGAATAGTGCTGGAGATTTAGCTACCCTTTAATGTTCTCATAGTTATGAAAAACATTTGAAGTTCTCAAGCAGCTGTGTCCTTAAAAAAACATGATAGTGTCATAAAAAAACTAAATTGGAAATGACCTTATTTTAATATAGTCAGTCGTGAGCTGAGGTGGGCCGGTCTAAGGCTTGAAACTCCAGGGCTGAAAAGGAGTCACACTCCGGCCCTGTTTACCATGCACTCACACCGTGCATGTTCCAATCCTTGTGCCAACTTAATTTGAAACCAAAACCAACAAAACCAAGACGATGAGAAAAGAACTGCATGCTGCGGACAAAACAACACACACCAGGACGAGAACGCACATCCCGAGCACACCCGGATCTCGCGTGTCTGTGTCAAGTGGGAGCATACATGGCCAGCATAAGCATGGCCAAGACGGCGCTCATGTAAAGGTGAAGACAGACAGAAAATATAAATGCTTGACATGAGAAAACTCAAACCGAGCACCACATACTAGTCAAGACAGGACTAGTGTCTGAACTGGGAGCACTTTTAGCTTAGCTTAAACTAAATCATTGAATCTGATTAGATCATTAGCATCTCGTTCAATTTCTAAAAAGAGTTTAAATAATTTTCCTATATTTAAATCTTGAATATTTTGTAGTTTTATTGTGAAATTGGACTGACCAAAATGAAAGTTGGTATTTTCTAGGTCAATATAGTTAGTAACTAAACTCTCACACTCTGATTCTGCTAATGGTCTAATCTGATTCAATGGCCAATGCTTAGCTAAGCTAGAAGTGCTCACGCCAGACCCGGAGCTTGGCTGAATGGATTTAAAAATGGTAAAACTCAACTGTTTAACTCAAGGGGAGTTGAAAAGTGCGGCCAAAGCGGTGCTTCAAAAGTGGTGCTCCTTTCAATTTCATTTGCAAATTTGGCTTTTAAGTTCGTTAGTTCGTTTCTAGCCCACATCATGAATGGAATTTAAACACATTTAAACACTTTTAATGTGTTTAATGAAAATCAGATTTATTTATCACCAATGGATTTAGATTCTTTTAGTTTAATTTGTAGGCTTGTTAAAGAAGAATGTTTTGTACTGTTCTCTAAGATCCACTAATCATGTAACTATACCAAGATATTTACAGTACATCAAAATCCATCATCATATAGAAGTGATGGGATATTTTCTGTTCTCCATTACTGTAAAGTTGCATAGATTTATGCAGGAAGTTAGACTGGAATTACTGAAAACTCATTTATCAGGTTTTTTTTAGACAAAAATGGTTAACTTATTGTACATTTAAAAACATTGTTGATGTTTAAGCCTAACTCTAATATCCAAAAGAAAAGAAACTCTCTTTATTCTCATGTCTCTCTCTGTTTTTTTCCTGTTTCTGTCTATTTATGTCTTCTTTAACTCAGTACTTGTGTCTTTCTCTCCAAGTCTTTCTCTGGTCGCAGTCATTTTTCTTATACTGGACAATTTCTTGATCATTTCTCTGGCTTTTTTGTTGTCCTTTTTCATGTCCTCGTGTTCCATCCACCTGGCTTTCTTCTGTGTTCCCACTCTTCCCTTAGTGGTTGTGAGTGGAAGTATTTGGAAAGCTATTTCAGGGAGAGTTGCCATAGAGACAGGGAGCGGAGATACAGTGGTAACACATGAGAGAGGCAATAAACCCAGAAGCAGAAGTTTACATTGTACATGAACAGACAGAGAAAAGTCCTGTGATGGTCTAAAAAGATTTACAGATCATCACTCGCATAGCTAACCTAAAGATAACCCCTGTACCTTTCCAATATAAAAAGAATGGAACTGCCTTTGACTACCACGTAATTAGTGCTACATGTATTAAAGAAATTAAACAATAAATGTAAATTAATGATAAACGATGATTAATTAATGATTAATAAATAAATGATAAATGTTTTCAAAGTGTTTGTCTTTCAGTAGTTTCTATAATTAATATCACACTAAAATCACAGTTTTACAATATCGATTTAAAATTTTTGTGATGAAAAGATGTTATTTTACAGTTTTTCTTAGTCGCTTTGGTGCATTTCTCACTACACTATTTACATTTGCACAACAGGTCATGCATTTCTCAAAACAATTATTCATTTGTGCACATCCTAGTAGCAGTTTCTCATTCTTTTCAACAAATTGTGAATGCTTTTGGACATGCATCAATTGCTTTCCTACAACTCTCTGCTATTTTTAACATTATCGTTTGCTTATGTCATGTCAGTCAAAATGAACTTAACTTGTAAATGCTGAATAGTCATTCCATATAAAACGAATAGTCCTCATTTCATTACTTGAGTCATTACATACAAAAATGTTGAACTTGTTGTCAAAATTTGTCAAGCTAATTTTTTAAACAAATTTAAATCTTTATTTTCCTGAAAATGTCTTTAAAATTGATCAATTTGATGAATGATTTACAGACCTGTGTGCGTTGTAGGTTCAGTTCCAATATGTACTGCAATATTGTTTACAGTTGTGCACAGCTCTACCTAAAGGGAGTTTATGTTTGTTGTAAATAAGGGTGTATTTATTCTTTTGCACAATGCTGGGAATAAATTAGGATTGCAAAGAGCAAATGCAGTAAAACTGTAAAACATACATATTCAGTGTCTTGTACTTACATACCTCACTAAATGCAGTGATGTCTAACCTTACTGTAGTTTTCAAACGGCTGTGCAAATAGTATATAGTGCTGTCTTGAGCATTTTCAGAAGGTTTTACCAACATCTGACTTTTATGCATTGAAAAAATGTACAAAGTAAACTTTTATGATGAAAACATGACTAAGCCATTTGACTATCTTGTTCATAAACAATGGTGTCAGGACTTTTCATTTTGATAATACTGACACTTTGATTGACATTAATAATGCTTTTGAGGAATAAACTATCCATTTTGAGCATGTGATGCTCTTTTGCAGGTTATCAGCTAGGTTTTGCAGTTTGTACTAATTGTTTTGAGAAAATCATTAAATGTTGTGCAAAAATGCACCAGTGTTGTGAGAAATGCACCAAAGCGACTGAGAAAAACTGTAATCAGTTTTGCATTGCAAAAGTGCAGTTTATGAAATGTTTGAACTTTGAAGCAACAACAACTGTACTTTTCAGATATTGCATATTAGGACATTTGTACATTTGAACAATTTGTTTATTTTAACCCAACAAAATACTGTTTATCATTTAATTTCAAACAATAGATAGATAGATAGATAGATAGATAGATAGATGGATGGATGGATGGATGGATGGATGGATGGATGGATGGATGGATGGATGGATGGATGGATGGATGGATGGATGGATGGATGGATGGATGGATGGATGGATAGATGGATGGATGGATAGATAGATAGATAGGTGGATAGATAGATAGGTGGATAGATAGATAGATAGATAGATAGATAGATAGATAGATAGATAGATAGATAGATAGATAGATAGATAGATAGATAGATAGATAGATAGATAGATAGATAGATAGATAGATAGATAGATAGATAGATAGATAGATGGACATGCAGATAGAAAGACATACAGAGAGATGGATGGATGAATGGATGGATGGATAGATAGATGCATAGAATTGTTTTAAATGTTTATACTTTTATATTATAATTTTTTTAATGTAATTTTTATAATTTTTTTTGTTGAACCGTTGAACCAAATTTAGATTGTTTTGTTGTATTGTTTATTAATATTGTAACATCTTAACCAGATTTTCTTTCTCATTTCCAATCTGAAATGATCAATGTCTTCTATGTTTCCCCTTGTGCTCTACAGCTCTCCTTTATGCCACTATCTTCGGTAATGTGACCACAATTTTCCAGCAGATGTATGCGAACACCAACCGTTACCATGAAATGCTGAATAACGTGCGGGATTTCCTCAAGCTTTACCAAGTGCCCAAAGGCCTCAGTGAGAGAGTGATGGACTACATCGTCTCCACATGGTCCATGTCTAAAGGCATCGACACAGAGAAGGTGAAACTGAAGCATGTCTAAAGTTTTTGATAGTATTTTTGTAGAGTACTAAGGTGTGAATTAATCTTTGCCCAGGTGCTCTCCATCTGCCCTAAAGACATGCGGGCAGACATCTGTGTGCACCTAAACAGGAAAGTGTTTAATGAGCATCCAGCATTCCGACTGGCCAGTGACGGATGTTTGCGATCATTGGCCGTGGAGTTTCAGATGATACACTCTGCCCCCGGTGACCTCATCTTCCATGCGGGGGAAAGTGTGGACTTGCTCTGCTTCGTGGTGTCAGGGTCACTGGAGGTCATCCAGGATGACGAGGTCATCGCTATATTGGGTTAGTCATTCATTTTCCTTCAGTTAAGTCTCTATTTCAGAGGTCGCCACAGCGGAATGAATCGCCAACTATTCCAGCATAGGTTTTACGTAGCAGATGCAGCCGCAGCCGCAGCCGCAACCCAGTTTTGAGAAACACCCATACACATTCATTCACACACACACACACACACACACACACGCACACACACGCACACACACGCACACACACAAGCTATGGACATTGTAGTTTGTTCAATTTACCTATAGCCCATGTCTTTGGACTGTGGGGGAAACCGGAGCACCCGGAGAAAACCCACGCCAACACAGGGAAAACATGAAAAGAGACCACACAGAAATGCCAACTGGCCCAGCCGGTATTTGAACCAGAAACTTTCTTGCTGTGAGGTGACAGTGCTAACCACTGAGCCACCTTGCCGTCTGGGTTAGTTATCTTTTTTTTTGTAAGGCACAGTATGTAATTGTAGCCACTAGAGGGTGTATATTCACATCACACAAAGGCATAGTTTGATGACGCTGTGACTGAGTGTGGAATCATAGGAGTTGTGGTCTTCACTACATCCTATGAGAAATCATGTCCATGGATGAGCTGAAGTATTCAAACATTATTATCATGGTAGTATAAAGCAAAGCGAGGCTAAAAGCTGCTGATTTGAAACAAAAGCACTGAAGCAATTGCTGATGAAAGATGAGTGTGACGTAAAATGAAGGAAGCAGAGCTTTTATTTTGTCATAGTCTGATAAAACGCACAACATATTAAAGCTTCTTTGGTCCCTGTTTTCTATAAAACCAAACTGGAAATCAAGAGTGCCAGACCTCATTTGTCAGAGCCACTCCATTCTTGTAAATACTGTTTCAGTGGCAGATTCCAGACACTAGTTCTGTCTTGTCCTGTATGTTGTGTTCGGCTCGGGTTTTCTCGTCTTCATAACCGGACTTAGGCCATGTGCACTCCCGCTTGATGCGCTGCATGTGTTTTTTCTTTGTGCCGTGTGCTCTCCTGTCTAGTGTCTAGTCCCACCCTCCTTGTTAACCCATTATTAGTTAGTCCTGTTCACCTGTCTGTTTGTTAATTATTTCTGCTTATATTCTCCTCATGTCTACTGTCTTGTGCCAGCTCGTCATTGTTTATACACCTGTCCTGTCGTGTTTTCCAGTCCTGATCCCTGCCAGACAACCTGCCAAGTCAAGTTTGTTTGTTTGTTTATTTGTTTTATTAATGTTTCCCCCCTCAGGATAATTTATTTTGCTGTTTATTTAATTTTACTATTAATTAATTGATTACTAATTATTTTATCCATAATTTATTTCTGGACTTGAGTGCTCATGCTTTTCCCTAACACCGAACGGGACATCATTAGCATGACGGCTCAAAATATGATCACTGTCACTAGTTTACATTTATTCATTCATTAATTTTACTACGGCTTAGTCCTTTATTTATCAGGGGTTGCCACAGTGGAATGAACCAGCAATTATTCCAGCATATTTTTTTAAGCAGCGGATGCCGCAACCCAGTACTGGGAAACACCCATATAATCTCACATTCAAACATAAACTACAGCTAATTTTATTTACCCAATTCACCTATAGCGCATGTCTTTGGACTGTAGGGTAAACCGAAGCACCCGGAGGAAACCCACATGAACATGGGGAGAACCTGCAAACTCCTCACAGAAATGCCAACTGATCTAACCGGGACTCAAACCAGTGACCATCTTGCTGTGAGGCGATAGTGCTAACCACTGAGCCTCCATGCCACCTTCAAAACATTTAGTTTAAGGAAATTACATGCATCAGCAGAATATATAACAATATTCTAGTGGTTTATGATCTTTTATTGAAGAAAACCTTATACATTGTGCCTTTTAGTGCTCATTTTATGCAATTTAAAACATTCCTCCTTTAGTTTTGCAGCCATTTTGGAACTTATTGTAACAATAAATTGTCATGCATCCAAGCTCAAAAAACATTCTTTTTTCATGAGATACATTTAAAATCAGTGCATTTCACAAATGGAAATTATTTTGAAAATTCGTTCCTTGTAAACATCTTTGCCTCCTCTGTTATGATTGGTCATACGCCATAGTAATTTCTATACTGCTTACAGTGAAACACACGATATTAAACACTGTAGAGTAATGATTTGTTGATTTGATATAGTAAAATTAAAAAGATTGATTTTTCTAAATCAGTTTAAGCCTGCATTCAGCGATGAAATGTAAGCAGGGCGTGACATTAACTTTTTTCATCACCAGCCACTGTGGCTAAAAGTTTTCCACTATTACTAGCCAGATCACCAGTTAACTAACCTTTGCATAAGACATATTCAAACAATTTAAAGGATGATAATTTAACCATATTAGCAAAAAACAAACAAAAAAACATTTCGTGTGTCATAATAAAAGAGTGATCGTGCACACGGTTAATGTTAGGTATATTAATAATCTGTTCAAATAATAGTTAAAGCAAAAGCGGCAACAAAAAAAATCTTGTACTGTAAGCGTGATCATCCTCTTATTTGGTATTTACCTGTTTTCTTTTGCTCGCACAAACAGTTGTTTTTTTCAGTTGTACTGCTTCTTGATTTTAAGATTACATTTGCATGCATATTGACAAACTGTCTTAAACTAAAATTCTAATCTTTAGCAACGAGCCAGTGCTAGAAATTTAAAAATTATTTTCAACCAGCCAATGTGGCTAGTGTGAGCAGCTGTCTAACCCGCCACAGCTGAAGTCTACCTGCATTTGGTGGGTAAGCGAGTGTTAATGTCAAGCCCTGATTGTAAGAATTAGTTGATCAGTACGAACCTCTATCGCAAGTGATATATGATTAGGATTTTTCAATTGTTTAGTTATTGCTTAGTTTGTGGTTCATTATGAAATATTGTATGTGGAAGTTAATTCAAACTCTGCATGGCACCTAATTACTGTGAGTAAAAGTGCAGAGGTCCTTGTGGAATTTAAATTTGTCTTGACAATAATGCTTCTCCGCATAATGCTAACAATATATACCAGCTCCAGAATTTGGATACGGGTCAGTGTAGATGTTGTTTGCTGGCATCCAATAAAGAGGATTGGATGGCATTATGCAAATTATATAAACGAAACCACAATTCCTGATGACATGCTCCAGTGGTTCAGAAGACAGTAACTTTATTTATCATGCACTTTGATCTTTAAAACTTTTCAGATCTCTTACATTCACAAACAGCCACATTATACACGACATTGAGGGTAGTATATATAAAAAAAGAAAATAAATAATAAAACTCTAGAAAAACCTTTTAAAAAGAGATTTGTGACACCATAGAACAAATCCAGCACATGGTTCTCCAGTATAAAATAAATTCTGCCATCATTAATGTGATTTTCATTGGATCTCCAGCTTTCAGACTGACGTCCTTTTCAAACAGCGTCTCACTTTCATACTTTCAATTCCATTAGATTATGATTCTTGCTTGAGTCGTCATAGTGACGAAACCACACAACGAAATAAATCATTAATCTCTAATGGCCGCTAAGTTGGGGCCTTGTTTTTTCTCCAGCTCAGCAGGAGGCCTGGACCCACAGTGTTTCTTTGAGCTCAGGAGAGAGTGGTGGGTGTCTGGGCAGAGCAAGATGGGCTCCAGGGGAGATGAGTTAGCAAAGTGTAGAGCTTAGCAGCTCTGCAGGAGACTGAATGAGAAGAAATTAAATCATTAGTCACAGTTGCTGTATCTTTTTGGCTCACATGTTCTCAAAACAATTTTTGCTGGAGCATATTCACCAGAAGTGTTGTAAAGAAAAATATTACTTAGAGCTAAGTGTTTACTAGATAGGATTGTTCAACCAAAAGGAAAATGGTGGCATCATACCGAGAGTAAACATGCATACCTATAGCAAATCACACCTATAGTCATATCTATACAGCGTACCTAAAGCAAACATGGTGCTAACCAATAGGGGGGGGGGGGGGGGGTATTTAATTCTCTGAAAATTGACGAACTGATAAAAATGTATACAAAAATGCAATGTACTGTTAATTGTTTTCAGTGTTGTACAAGCTAAAATGTAGTGAGTTAAGCTATTAGTTACTTAAAATGTAGCATACTGTAACTACACTAAATGCTACCTCCTGAGAAATGTAGCAAGCTAAGCTTCATGACAGTAGTAGTTTAGCTTCCTCTAAGCAGTTTTTTTTCCATTTGTTAAATTGAAGCAACTTCAATCCAGGTCAGTTTTGTCTTAGCGATCAATAAAACTGTCAATTAAAGATATGTGGCATAATTGTTAAGTTCAGCTATTTACTGAAATTAAAAGGCTTTCTCAAACTGAAACACATTTTACGAGACGGCAAAAACAAAAAACACAGCAAATTAATTCAATTACTTACCTATAGTATTGTTCAAAAACCACAGTATATTTTAAATACTGTGTTTACATTAAACTATTTTATTTTTTTGGGCACATTTGCAGAACAATCAGTGAATAAATCTAAAACCAGTTCAATTCTAACAAGATCACCGCATCAGAATTAACTTTAAGACATGTACTTTGAGGTGCGGTCCTGCTTCTGCTTCTTTGTGTTAGCCCAATGATTGATTGGCAGCGTCCCCAACCGGAGTAAGAGGTGGCAGTGAAGCCACATTTCCACTGCATACGACAAATGGCAAGCGTCAGACCGGCAGTCATTCATTTCCAATGGAGAGTAGTCCAGGAGCTGGCCAGGAGTTTCAGACATCTTTGTATGCGATCCGAGCTACGTATCCGTTAAAATATTTGAACTCCTGCGAATAGACCTTGTGTGACCTGTCAACCAGATCTGATGTATTCTGGTGTTGTCCAAGCAGGTCCGTGCGCCCAAAACAAAGATTGCACTTTATTTAGGACACCATAAGAATCAGCTTCTCTCCCATGGTGCACGACAACACTGAAAATTCTGTGCGACTGCCACAAAGGGACGTATTCCAACAGTCTTGCCCAAATGTCATGTGCAGTAAAAAGGCAGCTAAACTCACCAAAAAGTTTGTTTTCGACCACTGTAAAACACGAAGAAGAATTTGTCATTCTCATTATCATATGGATTTACTTTTATTGGCCAGACACCGGCTTCACAGTTACATGAATGGTGGTGGCGTCACTTATTGATCCGCGATCAGTAAATGTAGCTTGTGTGGACACTACTGCGCTACTTACTTAAAATACTAGCTTCGTTATTGAAAAGCTATTTGATTTAGAAAGTAGAATTGCTACCGCCATGTTACTAAGAAATGTAGTTAAGCTCCAGTAAGTTACAGTAGTAGCGTCACTATTTGTACGGACACTACTGCCCAACACTGGTTGTTTTGGATAAAAGCATCTGCCAAATGCAATGCATTCACACTGTATAAATGCCATTTGTATACCGACTGTCTGGTAATTCAAACTTTAATTCATTTATTTATTTATTTTTTGTAACTATGACAAAGAAACCATCTGGTGCATTCACACATGAGCAGTGTACTAAAAAAGGAAAGGTGTTTCTTTTTGTATTTTTTTAAGTTTTGCATACAGAAGACGGTGTTGTCAAACATTCCCTGTTCAAACAGATCCATAAAAACTCCCTTTATATTATTCATGCCAGGCCAGTGTAATGTCCCTTTGTAAAGAAACACTCTGTGTCTATGCAGATACAGTACAGACCATTGGTGTTTTGGTTTGTTTTGTACTTGCAGAATGCCTATGGGATGGACTCACAATGGACTTTAACAGAATTGCATGCTGTGTAGACAATAACGGTATTGTTTTCCTATAAAACTGGCACTTTAAATCCATTTTCAAAAGTTTTTGTTGCAATTGTTTGTTTGTGATGACACATTTTTGTTTTTAGTAGGAACTATCCTTTTTGTTTGCATTAAGAGCTTTATTGTCTATTTCATATTTGCCCGTTTGCATATTGCGATAATATCCTCTTCTTATGCACACTATAAAATCATATATAAATAAATAATAATACAGTATACATCCTGAGGGTATGGGATCGGCTGTCCCCAAGGCAACTGAGTACCATGGTAACGTCTGACTCCTTGAAGACTATGTGTGGCAGCTTTGCATTTCTGTCTAAGATCAACTGTAAATCCCCACAGCCTCTTCAGGGTGCTATGATTGTCTTCAAACTCTCAGTAGGGCCCTTGACAAAGTCTCCACAGACCAAATCTGCTGCACACAGTCTGTTTGATTCAAAATAAACACCAAATTTTGAACCCAAGTAATGTTTAAATGAAGCTTGTGAATCAATACGACTTAACGTTCTTATATACGATATACGATATATATATATATATATATATATATGTGTGTGTGTGTGTGTGTGTGTGTTTAATGTATTTTGTAATTTAACAACTGTTGTATTCAGTATACAATCTGTTAATAGAGTTGACATGATTGTTTTTTGCATTGTTGACATCTGAACAATGGTTTTCAGGAAAAGAGGATTTTTCGGTTTTGCTTTGAATAGTTAATGAGAGCGCATGTGTGCATGCATTACAAGCAGCTGCTAATTGTGCTTTAATTGGTCTGGCATGTGCAGCCAATTAAATATGTTTTGATACTAGAAATAAATGTATAATTGGCAGGACAAACACCTGCGAACTAGATGGTGAGATTATGCTGAGCTCAGCTTGAAGCTGTGGTCACACTAGAGTTTAAGCATGCTAAATTGTGTCGTATGCACTGCAAAAAGGGGCGAGATCAAACAAGATGATTAAACATTAACAAAAAGCGAGTGATTGGTCCAAATATTAATTGTCTGTCCAGATAGGTCATGCTTTGATCTTCGATTGGTCTCACACAGTTACATAATTTCGCAGGTCAGAGTTCACCAAGCTTGAACTTTCCAACGCAGCAAACTGGAATCTTGTTGCACAAGCTTGCGTTTCCGATCTGTCGCAGTCATGTGCGTATGAATGGAAATCTATGGGGAGAAAAGTCTAGTGTGATCACAGCTTTACTGAGGGGCGGACATAAGCAAGGTAAGCAGCTGCTTAGGGCCCCGGGGAATTAGGGGCCCCCGACCAATGCCAAGAGGCCTATATTATTCATGTAGCTCTTTTTCAAATATTCTATTGTATGTTGTATAATCTGTCTATAACTGCTAGGATTTTAATGTTAATACTTTTGAAAACTGGGATCCCCCTTTTAATAATGGTACTTTCCTTCCGTACCAACACTAATCAAAACACCTGGGCCAGCTAATCAAGCTCCTTTTAGGCTTTTTAGAAACATCCTTGCAGGTGTGTTTAGGCTAATTTGGAGCTAAAATCTGCAGAACACTAGACCTCCAGGACCAAATTTGGACACCTCTGCTTTTTAACATGCAGATTAATTTTTAAAAAAAAGCTTGTGCCCCATACTTGGAATTGCTCAGGGCCCCCAAAATACTAAGTCTGCCCTTGGGTCCACTACGATATCATATTTTAAACTTTAGTTCATGTGTAATGTAGTGATTAGTAATGGTAATGTGTAAACATAAACGGCATCTCTGAATGTAAAACGCTCAAGTTCAATACAAAGGGAGACATTGGCTTTTACAGAAGTAGCTTAGCAAAGCCTACAGCGAACGAATTTGGGGACTACAAAAAATACATCTAGGTTAGTTTGATTATAAACTATTAGGTAGTGCATTCACCATGCGCAGCGAAGGGGTGCTGTAATGTTAGCTAAAATGCCACCCGAACGCTGCTTTTCCACAGTGATGTCTGTTTCTGTATTTGGGCTTTCAAAGGACACAACACAAAGAGAGAAGTGCTTACAATTGAATTTTTATTATGTTCCAGAGAATTATAAAAATATATAGCTCTAGCATTTGACAAAGGACAGCTTTCAGAATCTCTCTCATTCAGCTAAAAACACTTTAAAGAAGAAGCAACTCCAACTGTAATTGAAGAAGCTTTGGTTTATGAGCCACAACCTGTAAGTATTTTTATTTGTCAAAATTGTTTTATTACATGCATAGTTTCAAGCGTTAACAGTATGTTAAAGCAAAAATGAAAACAAGGATGTAAACAACAGGAAATGCTGTTTGGCACTATTAACAATTTAGCTTTAAATTCATATTTATCCATCAAACCGCTGTAAACACCCACAATCTCCACCAGCGTTGCAGTGTCTCTCTATGCCGCCGCTTTCCCTGTGTTGTACATCTCAAATCAGAACTCGTGAAAAATATTTGAACATATCTTATTACTTGCTTATAACCCAACTTTATTTTTCAGAGCAGGCGTGAGGTTCAGCTGTGTCCTCTTCATTTTCTGTCTGATTCAGCCACAAACCGATATGGCTAACAGCTACTTTGACTGACAGTCATTACACAACAGAGGCAAACTGCATGCATGTGGAGGTGTGATGCTATTCTTGGTGACGTGGAGCTGATCCGCGATTTACAGCACATTATGTTAGCTGACCAATCAGAGCCTCTTGAGGGCGGGCTTTTCCGAGTAACTAGGAAATATTCTAATCATTTTCATGTTAGCTGAGTAGCTGCATATAATTAAAGTAAGGTATATGAAAAAATAACGTGATTTCTCACAAATGAAGCATGAGCACACATTGCCCATGTTAAGTGTATGTTAAGCTGCTTTGACTGAATCTACATTGTAAAAGCTCTATATAAATAAACATGAATAGAATTGAATTGATTTGCGTCATAAACACATTCAAGCCTTAAAATTACATTCTATACCACCCCTTTAAGAAATATCAGCCTGGAAAAAGTTTTTTTTTGAGTCAAACAAAAAGATTTTATTATTTGACAAGGTGCATGTCTGACGTTCTTGTGGGTTTTGCATGTTCAGCACTGCTGCGTCCTATGGAATGAGTGCAGGGTTGGTATCTGAAGGTTGAAGGTCTATTTTGGGTCTCTGGCGCCAGAGATCTGTGGGAAGTGATGGGGAGAGATCAGTATGCATTGATCTTCGGCATCTCAAACGAGTAGAGACAACTAAACTCCTCTCTGATAATACCACATTCATCTAATGCACCAATTATCCTGCTTTCGTACTGTCTCTCTGTGTTTCTTTTTTCTCTTTTTGACGCAGCCTCTCTGTCAGTTCAGAATATGATTGTTAATTAAGGAATGATCCTTGAGCTTTACGTTTATTGTGCTCTGTGCTTGACAATTATGATCTGATTCAGGCAGATAATTTGAGGTCAGCACGAAACGGAAACTTGCTTTATATATTCAGTTGAAGTCAGAATTATTTGCCCTCCTGAATTATTAGCCTCCATGTATATTTTCTATCCCAACTTCTGTTTAACAGAAAGATTTTTTCAACACATTTCTAAATGTAATAGTTTTAATGACTAGTTTCTAATAAGTGATTTCTTTTATCTTTTTTCTTTATCAGAAAAAAAAGATTGCTTAAGGTGGCTGGAATATTGAACTTAAAATCTTTTTTTTATTAAAAACTGTTCTTATTCTAGCCTAAATAAAACAAAAAAGACTTTCTCCAGAAGAAAAAAATATTATAGGAATTACTGTAAAAAAATCCTTGCTCTGTTAAATATAATTGGGGAAATATTTGAAGAAAAAAAAAACTAAATCACTGGAGAACTTATACTGTAACTTTGATTTAAAGTGTATGTGTGTGTATGTATATATATGTATGTTCTTATTTCGCACGAGTGCATTGTCGCGTTAGTTTGTAACTACTGTTTCTAAATGCCAAAATTAAGAAAAAACTAAAATAAAGAGCAGGCACTTTAGTAAAAGCATGCAGAATTGTTACAAAAATCAAACTTGATTGAGGCTAGTGGCTCGGAGGTAAATATAGTTAGCATGAGGAATTTCCTCATTTATTTAATAATATTTAAAAATAACTACAGAAAGCATTGCTTTATAATAACTAATACAGCTTTTTTTACGATTTATAATGAACTTATTACAGTAAAAACAAAAACTCATAAAATCGAACTCTTTACATCTCATTTATAACATAATTGAGTTACACTAGTTTTTGACTTGATATGCTCACCGATGTCTCCTGCATAGTTCTCTCTCCGTCAGACATTATTTACCATAGATTTATTTACAACATTTAATTGAAGCATTTCATTTCAGTTTGCTTTTTTTGTAGCTCAGCGATAAAACAAACAAAAAAAGTTACGTCAAATTAAACATGATAATCTTTTAAAGACTCCATCCTTCTCACTCAGTTCTCAGAGGGGATTATGGGCCAAATTAAAGGTTACAATGTGCCCACTTCGACCCGCAGGCCCTTGTTTAGGGATCTCTTGATTTATTATGGTATATCCTTATTATGTGACATCCAGAATGTGCATTCCTTCATTAAGAAGCGTGAGTGTGTGTGTGTGTGTGTGTGTGTGTGTGTGTGTGTGTGTGTGTGTGTGTGTGTGTGTGTGTGTGTGTGTGTGTGTGTGTGTGTGTGTGTGTGTGTGTGTGTGTGTGTGTGTGTGTGTGTGTGTGTGTGTGTGTGTGCGCGTGCGTGTGTGCTTGCGTGTGTGCTTGCGTGTTTTCTAAACAAGAGAAATTAGATAAGTTGGTTTTTCAGCAACGACTGTAAATAAACAGCCATGCACCAACAAATGCTAATGTTAATTCAAATGAAATTGAAACTTTCAGTAAACAGCCAGTTAAATATAATTTCATATAACATTTCTCACACCACATTGTAAAGGAGCACATATTTAACCTAATTTACATGCAAATTCCAGTACTCACCGGGCTGCAGAAGCACCTTGGCTATTGACTGCCAACATTCTTCTTTTTGTTCTGTCATGTTACAAAGTGATACATCATACAGGCAAGCGTACTGTTGTTATAATTCCACAAAACTTTCTTCCCTTTCATTTGTCAACCTTTCAGCACAGCCCTCTCTTTTTTGTTTTTTATTTTAAATAATGTGTATTGAAGAAAGTCTGTACTTCTGTTGGTCAATGTCACACATGTAGACAGAGTAAAAAATAAAACAAAGAATCTAGTGAAGATTGTCTCCTGACACCCATTTGTTGTTTATGAATTCTCATGGCATCCTACATCAAGCAAATCATGACCACAATCTGAAAAAAAATATATAATCTGAATGGGGCTTAAGACAGCCATTCGAAAGCTCAATCACACTTTATTTGAATGTACAATTATAGTAACAACCCATTACTTGGACTTGCACTCAATAAACTACTAATTAGCTGCGTACTGGTAGTTACTAAGGAAGTAGTTGGGCTTAGGTTTTGGGTAGGATTAGGGTTGTCAAATAAGATCATGCTTTATGTGTGTTAATAAACAGTTAATATCTTAGAAATAGTCAGGTTTTAAGCCTGTTTATATGATGTGAACTGTTTCCTAAACTAAAGTGTTACCAAGAAAAAAGTTCAAGTGGTTCAGCCTGATTGCATTCCAATATCTTTAAGATGTCGTCTGTGTTAGAAGAGCTTAAAGAAGAAAAAAGTCTCCCTCGCTACTTGAAAGCGTTATTATCAGTTCTTTGGATTTGCTATTAATATGTACAGTATTTGCCAATAATAAGAATGTTATAATTTATAGCATTTATTTCAGCAGATCAATATAAAATATTTAATGTTATGATGTTCTCATGGCAAAAAAAAGAGCATGTTTTGAGTCTTGCCAAAGAATTAAGTCATTAAGGTTTTAAACAGCATAAAGGTCAGTAAATAATGATTTAATAAAAATTGTGCTTAACATTTTGTGCAGATACAATATCATATACACTCACTGGCCACTTTGTTAGGTACACCTTACTAGTACCTAGGTTGGACTCCCTTTTGCCTTCAGAACTGCCTTAATCCTTTGTAGCATAGATTCAACAAGGTACTGGATATATTCCTCAGAGTTTTTTGTCCATATTAAAATGATAGCATTACGCAGTTGCTGCAGATTTGTCAGCTGCACATCCATGATGTGATCTCTCATTCCACCACATCCCAAAGGTGCTCTATTGGATTGAGTTCTGGTGACAGTGGAGGCCATTTGAGTACAGTGAACTTATTATCATGTTCAAGAAACCAGTCTTAGATAATTCACGCTTTATGAGATGGCTGTCCTGCTGGAAGTAGCCATCAGAAAAGGGGTTCTCTGTGGCCATAAAGGGATGAACATAGTCAGCAACAATACTCAGGTAGGCTGTGGTGTTGTGCTCAATGGGTAGTAATGGGCGTAAAGTGTGCCAGAAAAATAGAGAGGGTGCTCGCTGCAGAGCCATTTGAGGAGAGGTGAGCTCCAGCGAGGGGGAGCATGAGCTGTCGCTCCTCCTCCTGTAAGCTGTTTTAATGCGTACACCAACCCCACCCCTAACCCTACCCCCAGTGACATCACTCGAAGAAGAAGTGCAAAAAAGGTGGAGCTCAAGCTCAAGCGCCCCCTCGCTGGAGCTCAGCTCTCCTCAAATGGCTCTGCAGCGAGCACCACTTGGAAAAATATCCCCCACACCATTACACCACCACCACCAGCAGCATGAACCGTTGATACAAGGCAGGACGGATCCATACTTTCATGTTGTTGACGCCAAATTCTGACCCTACCATCCGAATGTCACAGCAGAAACTCATCAGACCAGGCAACGTTTTTCCAATCTTCTATTGTCCAATTTTGGTGAGCCTGTGCGAATTGTAGCCTCAGTTTCCTGTTCTTAGCTGACAGGAGTGGAACCTGGTGTGGTCTTCTGCTGCTGTAGCCCATCCGCCTCAAGGTTAGACGTGCTGTGCATTCAGAGATGCTCTTCTGCATACCTCAGTTGTAATGAGTAGTTATTTGAGTTACTAGCGCTGTTCACACAGACGAGGACGTTACGGAAATTTTCCGGAAAAGAGCATTCACACATCCATTCCAAAATACCGGTAAATTCTGACATCATTCACCACAAATGAGCTTTAAACGGCTGCGCTTGTATTTGTAAACATTTGACTAAATTACAAACTCTGTGGATGATCAATATTGTGAACAACTTTTGCAGGATCACTTTCGCATGTCGAGATGTTCATAATATGTGCGTGTGCAGGCGCTCATAGGCGCACGCAAAGCTTGAAGGTAAACAAACAACGGCTTATCATAAGCATCTCATCGATGATTATTTACACAGTTGGCATTAAGAAGAACATATAAACGTGATCTGACTAACTTCTAGCAGCTAAATGTGTCTGGAAAAATATTCAAAGGATTTTATCCTTACAAACCGCGCGGACGTAAATGCGTCTGACTGTTGTGATTGGCTAAAGCAGACGTCTCACGTCAGCACGTTCTAGACGTGCACGCGCTTATTACGGGAATCTTCCTTCTGCATTCACACAGCGCAGCATTCCGGCAAATTGCCGGTAATGTTACAACTTCTCTTTCCGGAAAATAGCCAGAACGAATTTACCGGTATTTTCAAAAAGGACCTGTTCACACATACAACCTTTCCGGAAAATTGCCGGCAATTTTCCGGAAAGGTCTGTATGTGTGAAAGGGGCTACTGTTGCCTTTCTTTTAACTTAGACCAGTCGGGCCATTCTCCTCTGACCTCTGGCATCAACTAGGCATTTGCACCCACAGAACTGCCACTTACTGGAAAATTTCTCTTTTTCTGACCATTCTCTGTAATAAAGCAACGCATTTCATGGATTCTCTGTGCGTGAAAATCTTAGTAGATCAGCAGTTTATGAAATACCTAGACCAGCCCGTCTGGCACAAACAACCAAGCCACGTTCAAAGTCACTTAAATCCCCTTTCTTCCCCATTCTGATGCTCACTTTGACTGCAGCAGATTGTCTTGACCATGTCTATGGGATTGGCTGATTAGAAATTTGCGCTAACGAGCAGTTGGACAGGTGTAACTAATAAAGTTGCCGGTGAGTGTACATACAAAATAAGTAACACACTGTTCTGCTTTTTCCCAACCCAGAACTAATGACCATAAAAACAATATACTTATTAAATAAGACAGCAAATATAAATAATACTAATAATAATAATAATTTTTAAAAGTGAACTATTCTTTTAATTGTCTTTTCATAACACAAATAAATTGCTCTGCTTCAAATAACTCGAAATATGTCAGATTCGTTCAGTGACAGGAGGATGAGTAATTGATTCATTTTCAGGCTGATTGCCTCTTTTAAGAAGAATAAGCGTAACTTTGTTTGATACAATCAACTAGTTCTGCTTAGGTCAGCTCCAGCCTCCAGCTGTACAAAAGACGATATTAATTGAACTGTCAGATTTGATTATTCTGCTGCTCAACCCTGCTAGAACCCTTTGATTGACACCAATTAAAGCAATCTGATCTTGCGGCTATGAAATTTCTTTAAAATCACTCTTTGCATATTCTCTTATGTTTTCGTTCTTTCTCTCCCTTATAGGTAAAGGGGACGTGTTTGGTGATGTGTTCTGGAAGGAGACGACTTTAGCCCACTCTTGCGCCAATGTTCGGGCTTTAACATACTGTGATCTTCACATCATAAAGAGAGAAGCCTTGCTGAAAGTGTTGGACTTCTACACGGCTTTTGCAAACTCCTTCTCCAGAAATCTATTTCTCACCTGCAACCTACGCAAAAGGGTGAGAGACATTAGCAACTTCTTTCTCTTTGTGTTTGCTAGGGTTGTCATTTTACCCAGCATTTCAGACTACACTTCTTTCTTTGCGAGTTTAGCTTCCTGTTTTAAATCCCTTTGTGCTCACATGTCATACTTTTCTTCTGCTATTTCTTGAGCTCTGTTGTTTGTTCTGTCAAGCTGCTCTTTGAATCAAATCTGCAAATGATCTTTAATTTTATTTGTTTATTTATTTATTCATTTGGCCATGATGTCAGATAAAATTAACAGTTCTTATGTTTACATGGACATCAGTAATCAAATTATTTACCTTAATCTGAATAAGACAGTAATATGATTGAGGTGTTTACATGAGTTGCTTTTTGAATGTTCTTTTCATGATCTCGTTTTACAAGTTATTCTGTAGTGCATGATTCGATTAACATCATCATGTCACTGTGCTATCCACATTTCCTCCAACGTTTCATGTAATTTCAGGTGTTTCGTTTTAATTTGTCGACTTTAACTGCAGTTTGGCACTTTCACTTTCATTCAGGAACATTTCATGCATGCTCCCATGACAAACGAGATATCGGATGCGAGTATGAACTACTGGAAGAGTGTAGTTTTACTGGAAATTGATACCGCACCCCTTATTGCAAAAAAACTCTGCATTTTGCGGTGGATGTGTCTGTGGTCCTTCACTGACTTGGCAGGTGCAGAGAAAAGTGTCAAACAGCTGTTTGTGCATGGAATATCCTGTTGCAAAACTGCGAAATTTCTGTTTAGTTCGATTATGACCTTAATCGATTAAATTAATAAAAAATCGCTGTTTACATGGTAGCCTCTTAATGAGAGTATTGTCTTAATCATATTAAAATCGGACTATTGGTTTGCGTGTAAATATACTCAATGTCTCGTCACATACTAACGTTACAAAGTGTATAGAAATTAGGATAGGATGTAAAAATTTATAGAAAAAGCAAAAACTAATGACAAATAAAATCAAAAGCCTTTTTTAATTTTATGGGTGCCGCTGTATTTAGTGTGCTAGTTAAGATGGCATCCATACTTCTGGTTACTACATCAAGGTCATTTGCGTTTGCAGGTGCATTTCGAAATAGAGAAAGATCAGGGAAGTTATTTGTGAATTCATCTTTGGTGGACGGAACGATAGTTCTACTAGGGCTATATATCAGAGCGGATCTGCTTATTACAGGTAAACACAGCTTATATAGTAAGAGGTAGTGGTCTGTCAATTCATCAGTGAATGTAGTAAATCCATAAACGCGAGCCCTAAATATCGTTAGCGTCACCTATGTGGATGTTAAAGTCTCCTACAGTAAGTATTTTATCAGTTTTAACTAGTAAGTCAGAAAAAAAATCAGAAAACTCTTTTTAAAAATTGACATAGGGTCCTGGGGGTCTAAATATATTGATTAAAGCGATTATTTTGTGGCTGTGTTTGTTGGAGTTTGCCTGTAATATATGATGTATGGTTTATGGTAGTCAGTTTACAGTATCTGCACCATTAAAGACCAAAACTGTTTTACATATATGAAACTGCATCAAACACTTTTGCACTTTATGTTTTTGATTGACTTTTACACAGCACTTCACACATACCAGACTTTCATTTTTGCGGGGAAAAAATGCAAAATAAAAGTTTTAATCAAAGTAGTCAGCCAGCCGGTTTATAATAATTTGAAATCCATATTATTGACAGAAAGCTACAGTATGGCTTTAGAAGACTTAAACTTAATAATGTCAATAATAACTTAAATATATTGTATATATTGCCTCATAGAGGTTTGGCCAATATGAGGGTGAGTAAATGACAGAAATTTCATTTGTAGGTTAAGTAACCCTTTAAGCTCTCAGAGCTCTGATTGGATGTAGGCCACATTTGCCATATATTGCCCTAATCTTATTGGATACAGTACAAAGTATAAAGATATGTCATGGTCGTCAGGGGGATTATGGGTTAAACTGGGTCAGTAGTGCGAAAGAGGGGGAAACCCATGGAAACTAATCAGTCCGTATTGTTGGTGCTTTTCAATGAGCTTGGATTTTCTTCCTGTTCCTTGTTCTTCTCTTCTCAGTTGTTATCTTTCTAGTTTGTTCCCATTGTTACTCACTCTTCATTTTCACTTTCATTTGATAAGCTTAACATTTGCTGCATCCCTTCCTAATTTTTCCCTATAAGCCCCATTCTCACACACACACACACACACACACACACACACACACACACACACACACACACACACACACACACACACACACACACACACACACACACACACACACACACACACCCACACACACACATTCAAACCTACAAACAACATACAGTAGTATTTCTAGGTTAATGGTCAGATATGAAATCATGAACAGATATGAAAATGAATAAATCAAAACCTGCAGCAAAAGCTCCTCTCATGCTCTCATACTCCCCCTGTTTATCACTTTCTCTCTATCTGGCTCCGTCTTTCCCTAATGTTATTCCTTTTTCCACCCTGATTGTTTCATGCCTGCTTTTATCCTGTCAAAGAGTTTTACATCAGGGCTGGAGCTAAGCAAAAATCCTCAGCAGTGCTGTTTAAAACATTAAACTGTTTCAAGACATTTAGGATTCTTATTGATTGTTAGTTTTTTGCTACTGTATTAATGGTATAATGTAAAAAAAAACTATGTTCCTGTAGCATGTGTTTCATGGGTGTTTTCCATTTATACACATTTTTGAATTGCAGTGTTAAAAACTATACATATATATATATATATATATATATATATATATATATATATATATATATATATATATATTTTTTTTTTTTTTTTTCAAAAATATATTTAACAGATCAAGGAATGTTTCACAGTATTTCCTATAATATTCTTTTTTCTTCTGGAGATAGTCTTATTTGTTTTATTTTAGCTCGAATAAAACCAGTTTTAATTTTTTTTTTTTTTAAACCATTTAAGGTCAATATTTTTAGCCACCTCAGCCTATATTATTTTTTCAATTGTCTAAAGAACAAACCATCGTTATACAATGATTTGCCTATTACCCTAACTTGCCTAATTAACCCTGTTAAGTCTTTAAATTGCACTTTAAGCTAAATACTAATATCTTGAAAAACATCTAAATATCATGTACTGTCATCATATCAAAGATAAAAGAAATCAGTTATTTGAAATTTATTTGAAACATAAAGAACTATTATGTTTAGAAATGTGTTGAAAGAAATCTTCCGTTAAAAAGAAATCTGGGAATATTAAGTAAAATGCAATGGAAAAAACTTAATTTTGGAAGCTATATATATATATATATATATATATATATATATATATATATATATATATATATATATATATATATATATATATATATATATATATATATATATATATATATATATATATATATATATATATATACAGTGCTTCCCATAGGTTTGAAATACTTGCGGTGGTAGCTGGATTGGATTGCTGGATTTTTTACCCACATCATGTGACAAACAAAAATAATGCGATTTTTAACTATATTTTTATTTACTATGACACTGTTATACACATTTCTTTTCAATGGGGTAAAGTTATTAAAAAGTTGTTGAAATAAAAGAAATCCAATGTTTCTCTAACTTTTATGCTTTTTAGGAGCCATGTGCACCCACAGACAGGTAAAGGCTGCTCTCTCTCTCTCTCTCTCTCTCTCTCTCTCTCTCTCTCTCTCTCTCTCTCTCTCTCTCTCTCTCTCTCTCTCTCTCTCTCTCTCTCTCTCTCTCTCTCTCTCTCTCTCTCTCTCTCTTTCTCTCTCTCTCTCTCTCTCTCTCTCTCTCTCTCAGAGTATATAGTAAAGTTTATCTGAGTCGTTTTTTAAATTTTTAATCATTTATATATTTTTCTCGCAGCAGTGCGTGCGCAGTCAGCTGTGAAAAAGTAATGCAAAAATGCATACAAATAATGACAAGTTTAGAAAGCGAAAGTAAAACCCGAATCTTGGACATTTTAGGAATTCAGAAACTACAGTCGGATGCATTTTGGTGCTAAAAGTGTGCCTCTGTGGGTCTGCAGAGCATCTGAGATTGTCTGTGTGAGTGTTGACGACCAGCAGTAGGAAATATGCAGAACGAGCGAAGATTTTCCATTGATTAATCAATTGTGAATGCTTGCTTTTCTTGGGCGGAGACAAAAAAAAAAGTGTAAAAAGATGTTAATGATGGAAGCCACAAATGACCACAAATTGACCCTCACTCTTATTCTTAAAATCTGGGTGACTTTAACTCTTCAGTATCAAAAATTGTCTGATTAGAACTCAAGGTCACATAATGCAGTTTTAAAGCGTAAATAAATGTAAAACTAATTTCAAGAGTTCACGCTTAGCTAATGATTAATTATAAATCTAGTTTGGCATGCTGTCCCGGGAGAGAGCCCTGAGCTCATAAGATCCTCAAACCTGGGGCTCCCTCCCGTTTGCAAGGCAAAAGCAGAGTTTGAGCTCAGGTAGATCTCAAGAATTCCCCTGCTGTAGTAGTTAATGAAGATAGTGATTGCTCTTAAGAGGTAATTACTTACTAGGAGCATGTCTATGGTGATGATTTGGATTAGTCAATTAACTTAAGTTGTATGTTTTTGTACGGTGGGAGGAGAACATGTAAACCCTGCACAGAAATGTTGACTGACTTGCTAAGGACGAGAACCAGTGATGTTCTTGCTGTGAGGCAAAGTGCTAAACACTAGGCCACCGTGCCACCCATCTAAGGTGGAGCAGTAGGGGTGGAAGGGGGATTCTTCAAAATGAAGATGCCTGTCATATGGAACTTAGGGTATTTATAGTGGCTTAGGAATCGTCTGATTGGTGAATCATAAAATTAACAATGCGGGGCCGGCTGCAAGCAATCATAAGCACAAGATTCTCTCGAAATTAGTTTATAAATGAACTTCACAAAGTAGTAATAGTCATAACCTATGACAACTCATAAGTTTTTTAATTGGTATTTTTACACTGATTTACAGTAAAGGCAACAGAGTGGAATAGGATGAAAGTATTTAGTAAATATGGGAATAGAAACAAAGACATCATAGTGAATTCAGATCTCATGTGCGGTCAAATGAAAGTTCAGTCTTGTTTAGTGTCTCTGTGAAGAGAGTCTAAGGTTTCAGCAGAATGAAAGATTTAGGTAAGCATGTATCTGCCGTCTAATGGAGGAATGAGAGCATCACTCTGGAGAATGAGAAAGAGAGGTGTACAAATAGTAAGGCTCGCTTATGTGTTATTGATTGTGTATGAATAGCTGAGGGATGAGAGCTTTGTTTCATGGTTTTTTAAGACCAATATTCTAATATATGTTGTGTTTGATGGCCGACCAGTGTGTGTGTTTGTCTTTTTTCTGGTTAATCAGGCAAGAGTTTATAAGACAGCTTGTGGGCCTTCAGGCAGACACACACACACACACGCACACACACACACACACACACACGCACACACACACACACACACACACACACAAACATTTTCCAGAAGGCTTTTGCATTAATGATGTGACCCAGAAGAAGAGTGTATCTGGCCCTTCCAAATTCTGAGACTGGTTGTTTGCCTGAACTACTACAGTACTTCTGTCAGACCACATAATGTCTTTGTGCCTGGGCCATCTCAGCATTATAAGCTAACTATGATATCAGCGGTTCATTTAATTGTATGTCAGTTTAATGTCTTATAATGATGACAAGAAGGCAGCACAGTGGTAAGCACTGTCGCCTCACAGCAAAAAAACTAGGTGGTTTGAGTCCCGGCTGAGTCAGTTGGCATTTCTGTCTGGAATTTGCCTGTTCTCCCTGTGTTGGGGTGGGTTTCCTCCAGGTGCTCCAGTTGCCCCCACAGTTCAAAGACTTACGCTATAGGTGAATTGGATAAGCTAAGTTGGCCGTAGTGTATGAGTGTGTGTGTGAAGACGAGAGTGTATGGGTGTTTCCCAGTACTGGGTTGCGGCTGGAGGGCATCCGCTGCGTAAAACATATGCTGGAATAGTTGGCGGTTCATTCTGCTGTGTTGACCTCTGATAAATCAATGACTAAGCCAAATGAAAATAAATGAATAATGATGAAAACAATATTAGCATATTAAGCAATGTGTATTTGTATGTGTGTGTGTACATGTTTTTGTGACATATCAGGACAAAAATCTGTATAATGACATGGGTATGACACAGGTATGACAAAAAAGAGGTAAAATATGAGGAGATTGGTGACGTCCTCATTTCTCAAAAAACTTAAATCACACAGAATGAGTTTTTTTTTAGAGAGTAAAGCTGTACACTGTCCCCTGTGATGGTTGAGTTTAGGGGTGGGGTGAGGTGATGGCAATATACGGTTTGAACAGTATAAAATGAATGGAAACCTATAGAATGTACCCACTTTTCACAAAAACAAATCTTTGTGTGTGTGTGTACTAAAAGAATAATTACAACATAAATATTTATAATAATTAACAATAATTGTATAATATAATTGTTTATATGACAAAATATCTATATTATTTGTATTACATTTTAGTATTATTATTTATATTCAATAATAATAATTATTACATAATTGTAAATACAATTTTTAAATAATAAAACTGTATATTTTTCATTCATTTTCCCTTCGGCTTAGTCCCTTATCAGGGGTTGCCACAGCTGAATGAACCGCCAACTTATCCTGCATATGTTTTACACAGCTGATGACCTTCTATCTGCAACCCAGTACTGGGAAACACCATTACATACTCATTCACACACAATACATTACACTGCGGCCATTCATTCATTCATTCATTTATTCATTTTCTTTTTGGCTAAATCCCTTTATTAATCGGGGGTCGCCACAGCGGAATGAATCGCCAACTTTTTCCATATGTTTTACGCAGCGGATGCCCTTCCTCCTGCAGCCCACCACCTACAGTATAGCACATTTCTTTGGACTTGTGGGGGAAACCCATGCAAACACAGGAAAACATGCAAACTCCACACAGAAATGCCAACTAATCCATGACTCAAACCGGTGATCTACTTGTTGTGAGGCGACCGTGCTAACCACTGAGCCACCTTGTCGCCCTATGTTTCATTAATCAAATTCACAAATAGTCAGTTGTTGTTGAATTGACTTGGCATCTTGGCAGAAACTCCAGAGACCATTCAGCAATCGCAAATTTTCATAAAAGGTTATGTTATCTCAGGAAAAGAGATTGGAGCAGGTTTTGAATTATTTTCTTTGAGCTGTAAATTGAACAGACGATTGAATGTCATATATCAGTATGGGTGTGACGGAATTGTAATTGTTTGTTCAGCATGTAGCTTGTGTGTGTGAGCAGGTGACAGGCTGAATTAATTAAACAGTCTTATTATGTGTCACCTAATCACCCACTGAGACTGAAACACTCTCCCTCTGTGTGTGTGTGTGTGTGTGTGAGAGTGTAAGGTTTGGTCACAGTACAGTGATGGCATTGGGGTTGGACTGAAAGAAATGCAAGAAGATTTAGGGAGAAAAAAATAAAAGCAATGATTCCTCAAAGTGCATCTGTGAACAACCTATCACTTTTCTATATTTCTGTAATAGTTTATTTATCGTGCATATGTATCTTTTGTAATCTGATAGTCTGATCTGCACTAAATTGTTTTTAATGTTATGAAATCAACCTGATGGAGTGTTTTTTGCAGTGTTTCTGCTATAATCCATTCATTAGATATAGGTTTTATTTAGCAAGAATTAAAATGAAGAGTAAAACCAAAAAAAAAAACTAGCTATCTTAGCTAGTGTTATGCAAAATAGCGACTGCTGACAACGAGGAAATTTATTTATTTTTTATTTTATTTTATTTTATTTTATTTTATTTTATTTTATTTTATTTTATTTTATTTTATTTTATTTTATTTTATTTTATTTTATTTTATTTTATTTTATTTTATTTTATTTTATTTTATTTTATTTTATTTAGCACTGAGCACCAAGCACCAAGCACAACATTAAACATGAATCACAGAGCTAATATAATGCACTTAGTGCCTAGATAAACTGGTTTCCGCTTAAAGCCAAACTGTGTATTGTTGTTAATACTTATTGTAGCTGGATTGTTTGGGTCATGGCATTTTAAAATTCCTATTGAATCTTAATCAAATACTCAACATCCCCTTTATTTAAAGCCCACATGAACCAGAAGTTGCTGATACCTTTATTTCAGGATGTCAATGTACTTCCAACTGAAACAGAATATTGAGTAGGGGGTTAAGCTTTATGCACATCATTCACGTCTAGCAAATTAACAATAAAAGGGCCGTGACTATGAATAATGTAGGACACATCCGCAGAAAAAGACCAATACTTTAATTGTGGAAGCAAATGGTCAAATTTAGATTGAGGATTACCAAAAACAAACTTTTTTTAAAATGGTTTAATTGTTTACCTAAAGATTAAGAAATCAAATTCAAAGTCAAGTTTTATTTGTCACATACACAGTCATACACCGTATGACATGCAGTGAAATGCTTACACAACCACTCGTGACCTTAAAAATAACAACAATAAAGCAATGTAAATTTTGATTTCACATGGATATATCATTACCTAATTGCTGTACTTTTAGTCAATATGGTGTTTACCGTCAGCAGCATATGCATTAAAGCAGCACTCAATTTTAGTGAATTCCTTTCTCTCTCTCTCTCTCTCTCTCTCTCTCTCTCTCTCTCTCTCTCTCTCTCTCTCTCTCTCTCTCTCTCTCTCTCTCTCTCTCTCTCTCTCTCTCTCTCTCTCTCTCTCTCGTTTGTTTTCCCTCCCAGTCCTGTCTTCATCTCCGATTTGTCTGTTTAGTAGTCTAATTAGTGCTGTTTTTAAGATTATTCTCTGTGGCGCCATGGACTCAGGAGAGCGCAGAGATGCACAATTCAAGTTCAGCCACTCAATATGATAAATACATGGAGTGCAGATAAAAAGAAGTTACAGAAAGTAAAATAAATGGATAAAGATGAAATGCATCTATTTGCTCCCCTCGGGCAGATGCTCCCCATGAGCTTTTATGAAGAAAAAAAAATTAGTCTTATCTAATCATGAATAAATCCCCCCACTCACACACACACACACAGGTCCTCGGGCGAGAAGGTGAGACTCCCCTGCCGGTCTCCTCCCGAATAATGGCTTCTCTCTCGAGTGCTTCCAGAACGTTCTAGAGAGTGAAAGATTGATGCTTTTTCTTCAATTGCTGGCAATAATGCATGAAAAGGATTTAAAATGAGGTGGCAGCTGTAAATCTGAAAGCTTGCGTGTGTGATATTTCCGCTGCTGTAACGTCGAGAAGTTTCATTTATTTCTCCACCTGTGTGAAGATTCTTGCATTTAAGATTTGGGTCTTTTATATAATGAGGAGCAGTTAAGGTATGTGTGCGTGTGTGTGTGCACCTGGTTTCCTCCGAACTCTAATGTGACAGTAAGAGGGTCTGAAGCGTTTGTCAGTGATTCTCAGCAGTAAACGTTCTGGACACATTTTGAGCCAATTACCCCTCGTCAGAGAGAAGACGCTTTCCCACTGCAGGATGGCAGTTTGTGTGTGTGTGTCCATGATGTGTTATGTAATTGTGTTGCTAACAGCCTTCTCTGTCATTTCAAGTCACTCAAGCCTCAGTGCTTCACACACACACACACACACAAACACACACACACACACACACACACACACACACACACACACACACACACACACACACACACATAAACATTTAAAATAAGAATATGGTGACAAGTGGCATGCTTACAGATGTGCTTTTGAGAAATATGGGTCAAAGATGACATGTGTTTGTTGTCTGCATCAAATTAAATGAGATATTTTATATACCAAATCACCACATTAGTTGTAAGCAAAGTTTATATTTTAATGGATTAGATAGCTTTTGTAAAAATAAAATTTCACAATTTGGTTAAACCCTTTAACTTTCACTCAAAGAATTTGTTTTATAATTTTTTTGGTTCAATTGTGTTCTTGATAACACCTTTAAAAGGTAATTGCTTTCTTAGCATGCTAAAATAAGTGTTGGCTGTGTTATAATAAAAAGACTATATTTCTCCTCCCTAGTTCAGTGGCTATACTGGTTTTCTTAGCCATAATTATACCACCAAGGATTTGTATTTTGTGTAAATTTTGTTATTATTATTAATTTAACACAAAGTCATTATTGAAGTATTATTTAATGAATACAAAATGTCACACAAAATGCCTGTGTAATAATTGACTGTGCCTCAAACTATCATCAGAAATCTTTCATTTTTCAGTTAGATGCTAAGGATAAGCCTTTAAGATTGTTGAGCGTGATGGCATGAACCATGTGGAAAGCCTTCACTGTGTCTTATGGTGTGATTACTGAAGTGATGTCAGTCTTCATAGTTGCTATGGAGGATTTGATTGCTCCACTGACCTAAAACTTCAGCACATGCATTCAGGACTGCAGTTTTTTTCTTAGCAACCACATTTTTTTCTCCTTTTCTGCTGGCAGTAGCAGGTGACCACTCACCAGAGCGTAAAGCCTTCGCCCTGTCACTTCGAGATCAGAATCTTAAAACAGGCATTAAAGTATAGAAAGGATTTTTCCGAGTGCTTTAAATGTTTCCTGAAGTGCATTGAAATGAGTTTTGTTCAATGTGTGACATAATTAATTAAAACTGAAACATAAAGATCATGTGGGGGCATATTGGGAATCTCCTCCCCCTTTTAAAAATAGTCAACAGTGTTTCGCTTATTTCAGGTCTGCCAGTCAGAGTCAGTGAGCTTGAGCGCATCAAACTCATGACAGCCACAGCCTATAGTAGCAGTGCAGTGCATTTTCCCATTAAAAGCACAATAGTTTTTAATAAGATAAAAAAACACTATAACAGTGTTATATGTTTTGATGACTTATGTACTTAAATAAAAACTAAAACTAAACTAAACTAAAAAATAACTAAACTGATATTTTAAAAACAAATAAATAAAAAAGAAGAATACAAACTACACTGTAAATCTTAATGTTGTCTTTACTTAAACAATCAAGTAAAGTGGACTGAACATTACTTAAAATTTTGCATTTTAGTCCTGTCACCTAAAAATATGAGTTAATTTAACTTATATACCATAAAAATTTATAAACTTAAGATTTCAAGTGTGGTAAGCTCAAAATTACAATTAATCCTTTGAAGAAAAAAAAAAGGTCGTTTTTAATGTAGTCTTGACTGTGAAATTCTAATATGTTCAACCTTTTAATGCAAGGTCTTTTTTTAAATCCGAAAACAAGGCTTTAGGTATAATTATTCACCATAGTGGGAATAAATAACTACTTATTTTTCGCTCAAACATTTGCTTCATGGTATAAAATTACACACACAGACACACACACTGAACTAGTATAGTATATATCCCTAAGTATAGTCTACCAAACCGACAAGTTAAATAAACCTCAATGTTAACAAAGTTTTGGGAGACTCCGACAACAAGTTTACTCAATTAATTTTGTTCAGTCAACTTATTAGGGTTTTCAGTGTAAAGACTCATTAATATAAACTAACTAAAACTGTGACTGAGCTGGGATTTGACATTTTAAATAGAAACATTAGCATATCTCTGTTTTCTGGCATAAGCTGAGGTCATTGCACATTTTCAATGTCCCATGCTGGTAAAAACTTTTTCAATGGGGAATGAGATGGCTAAATTAAACTAATGCATAAACTAATTTGAAATAGAGAGGGTAAAATAATGTACTTCCTGGTTCTGTTACAAAACAACATTCTCTTTCAGTCTGAAATACATCTTCACTTTGAAAACACTGATGCACTGTAAGATCTCCATAGCACTCGTCAGAGCAAGCGGAGCTGCAAATCATCTGTGTGGTTTGGTTTATTAATAGTTTTTTTATAGACGTCTGTGACCGTATTTTTCACTGTGTTGACGGTTCATGTGCATTAAATTTGTTGTTTGTTTTGTCTGGCACATCTCACCGATGTTATTTTACTTTGCCGCCCCACCTCTTGCTCGCCGCTTATGTGCTGGTAAAGCACAAAAAATGTATCATCACATATCTGAATAGATTTTCAACCGGCTCACGCAAACTTGTTACACCTTTAGAAATTAGCAGGGCTGCACCTGGTCAGTACCTGGATGGGAGACCACATGGGAACTCTAGGTTGCTGCCGGAAGTGGTGTTAATGAGACCAGCAGGGGGCGCTTAATCTGCGGTCTGTGTAGGTCCTAACGCCCCCGTATATTGATGGGGACTCTATACTGCTCAGTGAGCGCTGTCTTTTGGATGAAACGTTAAACCGAGGTCCTGACTCTCTGTGGTCGTTAAAAATCCCAGGATGTCCGTAGAAAAAGAGGCATCCTGTCCAAATTTGCCCACTGGCCTCTGTCCATCATGGCCTCTTAACCATCCCCATATCATAATTGGCTCCATCACTCTGTCTCCTCTCCACCAATCAGCTGGTGTGTGGTGTGCGGTCTGGTGCAATACGGCTGCCGTTGTGTCCACCAGGTGGATGCTGCACACTGGGCTGGTGGAGGATGAGGAGATTTTGCCCAGAATTGTGTAAAGTGCTTTGAGTGTCTAGAAAACCGCTATAAGGAATTATTATTATTATTTAACTATGTGCTAGGGATCCATACAAAAAGGTCCCTATAAAATGGTACTGTACTCTTCTCTTTTCTGGTGCTTCAATCATTGGAGACTGAAATACACATGTAATATTCTGTATTATACCCAACCCACTCAGTGGAAATGAGCCATATGTTACACATTATCCTAACACTAACATATAGATACTAACAAAAACTTTATACAGATACTAAAAACTTAAAATTTAGCAATTTTTGTTTCAGGGGTAGCCTTGAATACTCCCAGAAAAAGCAGTAAATTGATGTTCATTGCTGGGATGTGTATAGTGTGGCATTCCTTCAGGGAAGGACAGTGAGGACATCTCTAGTTTAGACTAACCGAGATGCTGAAGTACTTTGAGGTGAATGTGAAAATTGTGAACCAAATCAGTCCTTCAGATCTGTAAAGAATGTAATAGAATGTTTACAGAACTCACTTAACTCCATGCTGCTACTCTGCACTTGCACTTTTGCCATAATGCACCTAACTGCACTACAATAAATACCTCAGCTTGGCCATAATCTGGAGCAATAGGATATTTAGTAATTGCTCACAGTTTATTATTGTCTATTTATTAAATATCTATTGCACTAAATTAGTTGAATGTTTAGTTTATGTTTAGTGTGTGTCATATCTTGTTTTAAATTGCACATTGGAGTATGAGAGAAACACAATTTCAGTCTGCTGTGTAATGTACTGTTGCAAGGTTTGATTGACAATAAAGTTGACTTGACTTAATATTGGCTTTAAATGAGACTAAAGCTGGAGTTCTTGCTTTTTTCAAGGCATGTCATTTTCATGTATATATTCTCTTTATGCTGTAATTGTTTATACAATGTGGCTTCTGGCAATGATAATTTCTCTAATATTACCATATGCATTTTGCTCATTTGAATATGCATCGAACAAATTTGCATTGTGTCCTTTCTGCAAGAAGGTTCATGATTACAATGTCATAACATTCATTTTCATCTTTTACAGCACTCTTGTGCCAACACAATAGGCAGTAAATCTTCACTTCCAATGTTTGTATTTATGTTTTGGTGGCAGCATTAATTGGGTACATGTTTTTCATGTTATCTAGAGCCTCTCTCTACTAAACACTCACATGCTCTTCATCTACTAATTGCTTGGGTTATGTCCACTTATAACATCATGAAAGAGAATCTGCCTTCATTTTAACCTTTCCCTAAGGACTCTTGACACGGAACAGAGAATGACGGAGGTCAGTGGATAAGGAAGATCAGTGAGAAGGATTTTTGCGATATTAGATTAATTATCAAATTGTTGTTGTTTGTCTCAAAAAAAATGTTTAATTCAAGTGTCAAGATTAATGCATGTACTTTTATATCATACCATTTTAATACATTAGAAATTTTACATTTGTGTTATCGTTTAATAATTTGACTTTTTTTTTAAAGAAATGTATAATATAAATCAGGAAGTAATCTGCAAGAGACTGAAATGAATACAGTAACAAAGTTATAAGAACAATAAGTAACAAATAAGAAAGAAAAAAGAAAAAAGAACCAAATAAGGAAAGGGGAAGTACAAAATTAAATAAAAAAACACAGAAAGCATCAAAGGCGTACTTACTGGAAGCTTGATATTTTCATAGGTTTCTATTAACTTGCTGATTTTTTTGTTAGATAAACGTATAGCTTTAAAAAAGGGAAACAATTTTAAAAAATGGGCAAATGAGGGCAAATATTTAAGAATTATTTGTTTTGTGGATAAATAATTTTGCATATACTATAAGTTTTTCAGGACACGTCTATACAGCTTAAAGTGACATTTAAAGGTTTAACTAGGTTAGTTAGGTTAACTAGGCAGGCTAGGGTAATTAGACAAGTTATTGTATAACCATGCTTTGTTCTGTAGACAGACGGAAAAAATAAGCTTCAAGGAGCTAATAATATTGACTTTGAAAAATTAAAAACTGCTTTTATTCTAGCTGAAATAATAAAAATAAGACTTTCTCCAGAAGAAAAAGTATTATCTGTTAATTAATATATATATTAAATATATTCTTCATTTTTGTTTTTGGGATTAGAATAATAACAAATAATATATTTCAAATTTTAGAGTTGTTTTGTTGATTGTGATTTATTCAAATAAATCTGTAAATCCGACCAAAAGTTTTGTGAGGTTTCACATATAAAAAACATGTGAGTCAAAGTTTCCTTACTTTTTTGACAGAAAGTATCTGCAATATCAGTACATTTTGGGATAAATGCATTGACTGTATATTTTGTGTAGAATTCAGCCGAGGCTCGAACCAACAACCTTCTTGCTGTGAGGTGACATTGCTACCCACTGCGCCACCGCGCTGCCCATTTTGTGTAGAATTTTAGGATGAATTTCCTTTGCTTTGTTTGGAATTATATATTTATAAGGGAGAAGCCATGTTCTTCTCCAATCAATATCTTGTATTAAGCTGATCAATATGATTTCCCTCTTGGAGCGATTCGATTTTTTTATTGGAGAATTAGAAGAATACGTTTGTTGTTACATTTCTTATCCTATATACTAATTCCCTCTAATAATAATAATAATAATAAGGGTTCTGTTGTTATTTTATTTATATTGGAAATGTGAATTTTAGTTAATTCTTTTGGGATAGCATTTACAATAGTGTTACATTTCTTATATAGGATAGGAAATTGATGAATTTTCATAAATTGTTTGTAAGTTAACAAGTTTCCCTAATCAAATAAGAAAATAAATGTAAAATATCTCTGTCGTACTAATCAGAAAAAAAAGATTTATTATTAATTGTAACATCCATGTTGTTCTATAAAATGTTTTATGTGGAGTAAATTATGGGAATAACATATTCTCCAAGCTACTAAAATTACACTGCAGAATAAATGGTAATTGGAATATTAATTCATTATATTCTATGAAGTTTACTTATGACAGTGCAAAACACAGTTTTTAGCCGTTTTGTTTTAAATTTGCATAGTAATTTTGTTTCTAAAAAAAACAACAACAAAAAAAACCAGATGTAATCGGATAGATCAGTAAATAAAAGTGTGTTTAGAAATCTGAAAAATTATCCACACTCCTGCTCATAAAATCTAAGAATATAAACTGCAAATTGTGTGATGGAGGATGCATACAGTAAATACTAAATTCAACACAACTTAAATAGACCTGCTAGTAGATATATGTAGCTGCACGGTCAGTTGGCATTTCTGTGTGGAGTTTGCATGTTCTCCCTGTGTTTGCGTGGGTTTCCTCTGGGTGCTGCGGTTTCCCCCACAAGTCCAAAGACATGTAATACAAGTGAATTGGGAAGGCTAAATAGTGTATGTATGTAAATGAGTGTATGGATGTTTTCCAGTGATGGGTTGCAGCTGGGAGGTTATCCACTGTGTAAAACATGCACTGGATAAGTTGGTGGTTCATTCCGCTGTGGCAACCCCAGACTTATAAAGGGTCTAGGCCGAAATGAAAATGAATGAATGAATGAATTCTT
Organism: Danio rerio; assembly: GCF_052040795.2. NCBI lineage: Eukaryota > Metazoa > Chordata > Actinopteri > Cypriniformes > Danionidae > Danio > Danio rerio. The sequence continues at coordinate 39,922,284 of NC_141033.1, read as the reverse complement.
TGTATGTTAATTGATTTTGACAGCTACCCAACAAGATCCCAGCATCCCTGTGCACTCTATGGCCAGATCATCCCAGGCTTTACAGCGTACTTCATACGACTTTGTTTGCAGATGAGCTAAAAAACGCACATAAGCTGTTATTGCCATGGAAGGGGTCTAATAAGTTTTCATCGTTCAACCTAATTTAAAACAGCGGAAATGCTGGCAGTTTCCTTTCGCAAATTCATTAAATAATTTGTTTTTTATGAATAACTCAAAACGGTTGCTGTACCAGGAGCTGTGTATGTGACCTCAATGTGATGACATAACATGTTTAATAGAAAAAACATGTATGCAGAACATTTCAGTTTCAACTTTCCTTTTGACTTTAAGAAAAAGGGCAAACAAGAGTGGCAGACGTTCAGTATATGTGATGTGTGTCTGAACGAATCTGTCATTTTTGTGTATTTTTGTTCAGATCTAAGAGCTGAATGCACACTGAATCGCTTAAAACCGTACAGATGCCGATGATGTACTAAAGTACACCAACATACTAAAATAAAAGTCTCAGTAACTTCCGTTTCTTGCCGACTTTAAATCAGAATATGAATACACCGCTTTCAGGAAGGGGTTTAAGTATTGAACATGTCGTGTTTTTTTCCTGGGAATAGTATTTCTAGAGGAGCTGTTGGCATGGAATTGAACCAGATTTTGGTACAAACCCCAACAATAGAAACATAAAAATAAAACAAAACAAAATCTGAAAAATTTGCACCACTGAACATACTGAACTTATGTATTTAATACTTGATAAAAAGTACACATCTATTGCTCAGCTGTGAGTTTTTCAACAAAGTGTACAAATCTTGATGGTTCTGTGAGTCTCGTCTATCAAATCTGATCTTTATTTTGTATTTTCTATTGGATTCAAGTCAGGTGATTGGCTGGGCCATTCTACAACTTGATTTTCTTTCTCTGAAAGAGTTTCCTTGGCTGTGTTTTGGATCATTGTCTTGCTGAAATGTCCACACTGGTTTCATCTTTATCGTCTTGCTAATGTAGAGGTTGAACTGATGCAGCCAATATTCATTTGTGATGAGGAAAGGCAGATTGTTGCCGAAGAACTACTGAGAGGTTTCAGCTGCTGTCTGGGATTTCACTGCCTTTCTAACTTCATAACTTAATTTGTAAATTAATTAGATTTGATTTCTTTGCTTATATGGATTTGTTTTTGCTTGTTACCAACGTCCGATGAAAATTTCAAATGAACAGCACACTTAGAAATAATAAGTTTTCAAAGAAAATGATGACGTGTTCAAATCTTATTCCCCTCCTGTATCTTTAGGTCAATATTTTGATTACAAAACTTCTAACTTAATTCCTTTTTTTTCTCCATATTCAGTTTGTGTTCCGTAAGATCATCGATGTGAAGAAGGAGGAAGAAGAGAGGCAGCGCTCCAAGAATGAGGTTCCACTCACCATTCCTGTGGACCATCCAGTCCGAAAACTTTTCCAGAAGTTTAAGCAGCAGAAAGAGCTCAGAAACCAGGGCGCTTCAGCCCAGCTGGACCTGGAGAAGAATCAGCATCACCTACAGCAGCCCGCGCGCATGTCCAAACCTCACGCCTCCCTCATGCAGAACTCACTGCACGCAGTTCAGAACGGCTCCACCAGCAGCGTGGTCACCATCTCCCAAATCACACCCATCCAGAACTGTCTGGCCTACCCAAAACCCGGAGACTCCATCAAGCAAAACAACCGCGACTTCATGGAGCTCAAACCCACAGTGGTGACCGGTGAGCAAGTGGCAAACCGGCTCAAAGTGAACAACACGGCGAGAACCAAACCTGCAGGAGCCGCTCGGGGCTGGATGAGACTAAAAAATAACATGGCTGCACCAGGGTCACCTCCGGAGGACGAAAGGAAGGAGGGGTTGAACAATGCAGCTAAGGCCGTTTCAATGGAGCGCATTGCATCAGAAGTCAAGGTCCAGATCGAAAATGTTGAGGACGTTGGAGGATCTAGGAAAAGTTCACTTCGTAAAACGGACTCTTTGGACAGTGGCTTGACCTACAGCGACCAAAGACTGGATAGAGTTTCAGAACCGCAGAGTCCTGTGCCCGGCACTGGTGAAGTTTACCCCAGTAGCGAAAGCTCATTCCAGGCCTCGCTGCAGGAGGCCAGGCTGGAGCTGCGGATGGAGATCCAGGCTCTGAACGGAAGGATGGCAACTTTGGAAGAACGAGTCGGACAAATTCTCAGACTTCTTTTAGACTCTTCGAAAGCCAAGTCTAGTGAAGACTTGACTCATAGACCCAAACTCAAAGCACAGAGCAGCATCCCAGTGTCCAATCTGAGCACGCCGGACTCTGAAAAAGATGAGGGCTTGCCATGAGAAATTTAGCATTCAATGCGCATTTAAGGTTGAAGCTTTTGTAGCATCGCTGTGTTGTTTATTGATGCAATGAATAAGCTAGAAGCTACCTATAGAAGCTTGGAATTGGTTCCTAGTTTCTGATTTCAGAGGATCTCAAGATAATTATGGGAATAAGAATTGTTTTCATGAGTCAAACTAAGAGTCAAGAACTCTAAAATGATTTTTTATTTTAGTGCTTTAAATTTCAATCAGCACTTTTTGCACACTGAAGTAATGCAGGAACTACTTTCCCGTTTTATCCTCCCTTTTTTTCAGTGCGAGTTTGTATATATTCTGCATGTCCAGCTGGGTTCTGGCTTGCCAAAAAAATGTACAGTCCTGATTCAGTCTGTACAGTTAAAATTATATTTTCAAAACAGGCTAATTCTGAAAACGTACACCTATATACGTTTCTGAAGATCGCAAATTATGTAATTAGCGCTATGTATGGCTGCATTTTGTCTTTAAAATAAATGCTACGAGGCGGTATGACGCCGTTCCTTTTTTCGCTTACCAGTTGACCGCTTACCTCTATGTTTACAGCTTTCCTGCTGTTACCAGTTTGTTCGATAACTCGACACGTACGTCTGCGGACTTGAGATGAAGAGAGTAGTTGACCATGACAACAGGGTTCCAGTCCAGTTAAGAACAGTTGCAGAAAGCAGGTAAGACAAAAACAAAAGCTAAAAAATTAAATAAACAAGTAAATAACTGTGAGAATGTGATAAAATCTGAAAACGTGGTAAACATCGCAGGGCTTTTCTTTTTCTTGAGGTTGAGTTTAGGGAAGGGAGTGGCCGCTGGTCAATTGGAGCTTTTTAAAACACTATTGGTTGGGTTTAGGGAAGGGGGAAGGTGGGGGTCATCAGTCGGTTGGACAGTCAGAAAGTCAGTCATTCGACAGCGACCTCTGGTGGATTTACGGGAGAAAAGCAGGCGCGAATGGCACTCACGAGAGAAATTTGAGATCTGTAAAAGCGTACACAGCGGCCTCTGGTGGATTCACAAAAACTGCAAAAAAAAAAACGTACATATTGGATTTATTTTGCTGTCTCCAGAAATGTATATAGGCGTACGTAATCAGAATGAGCCTGGGTTGATATTTTAATGCTTGTATTTGATGCAGATAACTGCATGCAGATCTATTTATTCTCACAGAATGCTTATTTTCGATGTGTAATTGAAAGAGACTGTTGATTGTCTTAATTTCACTGTAATCTACGTTCTGATTTTTAAACAACATGTAGCATGAAAATCACTGGGGATGAATTTCTTGAGTTTGAGACATTTTACGCATGCATGAATGACTTTCATAGCACTGAAGAGCTTTGCCTTAAAGGACCTGACCGTCACTTCTGTGATGAAGCTGAAGAAGAGAATCCAGAACTGGTTAACAGTGTAGGACAGGTCTGAGTTTTTATTTATTTTTGATTGAGTAGTATTTTATGCCTTTTATGTTTCATTCAATGTTTTCAGGGTTTATTTCATTTTATGTTGCACCAGTAGCCTGAAATGCAGCTTCACCACTGTACATCTATCGACTGTATTATATGCAAACTTAATTAAAAAAGGGTGAATATATAGCTACTGTTTTAAGGATCAGTCACTGCATTTTGTTCTTAAATGCATTATTTATTATTTATTATTTGAGTTTTTCTATGCAAAGTCCCTTATATTAGAAGTGGAATGCAAATTTCACAATAGGAAAAGCAGCAAGCCTGCTCAGCTGACTCATCACTTTGCCAATCAGGAACCCACAAAGGAGAATGGCTCCAAATTCCCCATAGTTTGAGGTAAGATTTTCTTTAATGAAAGATTTTATTACTTTTATACAGCAAGGATGTATGAAGAGGCAGATAGAGATGCAAAAAGTGACAGAACGTGTTTTCCTCATTCAAAAAATGTTTTAAATGTTTGATACTTTTAAAAGACTTAAAATACATCATACATCGTAAATAGAGCTACATAAATGTTTCTTAAACATGAAATCAGCACATTCACTTTGAATTGTCATAATATTTTTACAATATGAGTGTTTTACTGCTAGTGCAGCCTTGGTGAACAGGTGAGCTTTTGTAAGTTTAGCACCAATTTAATTTTTTTGTATATTTTGTTTGTTCTTTATTAGGTGCTTTTTTTCATTCATTCATTCATTTTCCTTCGATTTAGTCCCTTAATTAAACAGGGGCTGGTTGCATCAGCAGTGCGTAAGTTAAAACGTAGCCTAGTTGTGACTTAAAGAGAGACTAACTTACAACTTACGCATTACAAAATATTTTTGTGTTTCACCAATAAACATAGTTAAAACATAACACTAAGCTCCAACTAAATATTTAAGGCAGCCTCCCCCCATGTATAACGGTAGAAAGATAACAGTGAGCTTAGTTAACATTGAGGAGCTTGCGATCATATTGAAGAAATCCTCTACTCACAGCCTTATTTTCTTCCCAAATCTTGCACTTTTATCGGTTTGTATTAAGGAGTGTTTTGTGTTATTCTTCATCTGTAGGGGTGCGTTCATGGCTCGCGATGCTGGTGTGTGCATCGTCTGGTATTAGTGACTGACTGTAATTTAATGTGCTATAAAAATGTAATTTATAACTTCATTTTTATAGGACAGTTATATTTAGAGTTGCCGAATTTAAGGCAGTTTAACGATTTAAAGGCTTTTTATTGGATATTACATCATTTAATGCAACTACAAATGACTTTACGGAGAGATTACAACCTACTAACTATGGTTTGCCTTAGGAACATGTGGTGCACTCGAAGTGAGAACAAATTTAGCTACAAACTAGCTAGCATATGTTTTACACAGCAGATGCCCTACTAGCTGCAATCCAGTACTGGGAAACATCCATACACTCTCATTCACACCCATACACTACGGCCAAATTAGTTTATTCAATTCACTTATGGCGCATGTGGGGACTGTTTGGGAAACCGGAGCACCCGAAGGAAACACGTGAAAATGGGGAGAACATGCAAACTCCACACAGAACTGCCAACTGACCCAGCTGGGACTCGACTTTTCGATATTTTTTGGGTGAAAAATTAAAACAAACTTTTTTAATGTTTACATTTTTCAAGACTTTTTGTTGCTTTTATCAGTGCTTTTCTACTGAAGTTGTTTGCACTGATGCATATTTTAATAATACATCAAATTCTTTGAATCACATGTTCTTCTGCTTTGTCTCCTTTTCAGACCGTTGAGAGTTAAATGTACCTGGACAGGTTCAGAGAGCAGATCTTCCTCTGTATTAAAGTCCTGCTGGTTTGATCCTTTTCTCAACAAAAGAATGACAGATGAAGCTCTCGTCTCAAATCCATTTTCAGGTACCATTGCTGCAGTTTGGCATCAAGCCCTCAAGATTCTGTTATTAACCCATTTATCTCTCAGTCTGCCTCTAGTTTTGCTGAGGTTGCTAAAGATCTAGGTCTGTCTTGTTTTTTCAAAATTAGTTTTGTGTTTTATATTCTTTTTACACACACGCACACACACACACACACACACACACACACACACACACACACACACACACACACACACACACACACACACACACACACACACACACACACACACACACACACACACAAGGTATGTTTTAAAGCCCATAAGCTGTAATGTGTGTTTGTGAATGTAAAACCAAAGAGCTGAAGTGGTGCTGAATGTGATATAAAGTAAACCCTTCGTGTACTGAATAGTCTTTGGCTCAATGAGCTGTCATTCTATGGTATAAAAGTACTACAGGCAGATGATTGGTTAAGGGTTTTGCTAGTTAGAATTGTTCTGTTAGCCCCTTTAGTTAAAAACAGTAGCTACAATCTTAAAAGTAAAGGCTTTAGAAGGAGTTTTCTTTATTTTGTGATTTATATTTGTATTTTTCCCAGTTATTCATGCTTTTGATGTGCATTATGGGACCTTGATCTTTCTTGCAACAACTTTTAACCTTGAAAAGTCTAAAAAAAGGTGACATTTATTAACTATTTTAATAGTTTAAAATGATATATTGTCTGACTTGGTGTTGTATTTCACTGCACAAAACCCTTGTTATAAACTGCCACTACATTTTCTGCTGTTTTACAGACTTATTTCTTTATAAAGTACATTTTTTCTTATACATTGTATTATATCAAACTACTTAAATGTCAATAAAAATCACTTTAAAAAAGTCGACAGAGAAGAGATCAAGCTCCCATATGCAATTGACAACCGTAAATGAACGAAAAACACTTGTGAATCACAAAATACTGGAACTGTAAGGTTTTTAGAACAAAAATAAGCATTTTAAGGTATTGTAAGGCATTGTACGCTTTAACACACACATTTGGGTTATTATTTTGTTATTATCGGTTTATTATTTGGCTTAATTTGGAAAACCAAAAATCTAATTTGATGGAAAGATCCACGCTGGATTTTGTGAGTGCAGGATGTTAAGAAAGAGCCTTTTAAGCAGTATTAAAATAATCTGTAATATAGTTTGTAATTCTTTTCTTATTATTTCTTAGAATATATAAGTATAGAATATCTAAGAACATTTTCCAGTACTGTAAAAAAAAAAACAACCTTTTGTCTAATTGAAATGTTAAAGTTTCTTCACTGAACAATCAATGCCAATAAAGAAACTATTTTAAGAGTTTACATCATTCTGATGCTCAAAAGCATTTTTTTCTGCATTGCCTGTCATTTTAAAGTACCGGTACAGACTGTATTACAATTAGATGAATGGGGATGATCAGATTCTCATTGATCACACTGTCAAGGTTTCAGTTTTCTGTTTCAATGTAGCTCCACACAGCCTAATATTAATTTAGCCTCAAAACCATGTAAAAACAAGCTAGTATGTCAGGGTTTATTTGGTGTTTTTTTTTTTCACTCCAGTAGCTAGGTTTAGTTTATAGGTGGCAAACAGTTATTTGATTTCTGAGCTGCCACAATACATGCGTGAATCAACTAAATAATAAAAAGGTTGAAAATACTGTAAAATGTATAAATAAATGCTGCCACAAACATAGTTTTGTATGATACAGAGTTTTGTGAAGTACATCTATTAAGAAATGAACTGAATGTTAAATTGTAGTCTTTGTTTTTCTTGAATGTCACAAACAGTAACCTTTATATATGCAGTTCTTTAAAACTAAGATATTTTTTTTCTTAAATTCCTAGTTTTTTTATCTTGTATATGTTATATATTATAAATTGCTAAACTAAATATTAGTGTGCAGAAGACAACATTGTCAAAAAGATTAATATACAGTATGTTTAGATCAATAAAAAAGACTAAAAGCCCTGTATTATGCATGCCAGGTTATTAAATGGCGACGTCTCATAGTAAAGAAACACTATTAAATCTAACTAAGGATCAGAGAATCCTTGTACTGTAGGAAACTTATGTGTGTGTTGTTTCAAGAAAGCAACCGTTCATTTGTGTTGTGTTTTATTTTCATTTGTTTATACTCATTTACTCATTCATTTTCTTTTCAGCTTAGTCCCTTTATTCATCATAGGTCGCCACAGCGGAATGAACTACTAACTTATCCACCATGTGTTTTACGCAGTGGATGCCCTTCCAGCTGCAGCCCATCACTGAGAAACACCCATACACTCCAATTCACACACATACATTCAAACAATTTAGAATACCCAATTCACCTATAGTGCATGTCTTTGGACTTGTGGGGAAACTGGAGCACCCAGAGGAAAACCACGCCAACTTGTGGAGAACATGCAACTCCACATAGAAATGCCAGCTGACCTAGCTGAGGCTTGAACCAGTTACCTTCTTGCTGTGAGGCAACAGTGCTACCCACTGCACTGCCCTTATATTAATTTGTTCTTCATTTAATTATTTTCTTCATCATATAATTATATGATCATTAGTCATTTATACTTAATCAGTACTTGATTATTAGTTAATAATTTGTTTAATATTTATCATATTTTTATGTTTTTATATTTTATTAACATTTTCCTGTAATTATTGCTTTATTATTATCTCCTTTATTCCATATTGTTAAAATCTGCGTGGATTTAAGCGACACTTGTTTTCATGAGTAAGAGATAAGAGAATGTCTCCATATCAAGGTCTGTATTGTCTCTGAACAATGTTGTGGAGCAGTCATTTTCCATTGCTGTTGTTTGTGGTATGGAAACACTTGTTGGATTTATCCTGGTCAGAAGACGTCTGAGATTATTCAATAACTACTCTTTCTTTATCATCATTACTTTATCTCCTGCTTCTGCTTATCTCTGGCTTTCTCAGTCAACTCCTATATTGATAGGAGAATGTTAATTCAGTTGAATACTGGTTAACATGTTTGAATATTGGGCGGCTCTGCTGGCTTGTTGTCTGCACATGTAGTTGTGTAGTCTGACATTTTTATTTAGTTGCAAAGTGCATGCAGAACATGTAATACGCATATGCATGACTTCACCATTTTGTCAAAATCACATTTTTGAGGTTCGATTACATTTGATCACATTGAACTGTATGATTTTTAAGAACTAACAAACTCTTTTATTTAAGTCACTTTATCAGTTTCCACAAATAATGTTTTAGAGTTTTTTTTTTGTATTGAAGAATTAGTATGGCAAAAAAAAAAAAAAACATGATGTATGAAGATCTGTTTTTGCAACTGAACTCTTCATACCCTTACTGATTTTGATAAGTCACCTTGAAACTGAGTGCATATACATAATACTATATAAGAAGACCATAGATAAGCGTGTGAGAAGGGTGTTGGGTGAAAAAAGACTTCAGTGTCTCCGTAATGTTCTTCTCTCTTGCTTGTACTTAGAAGCTCATTTGGTTGGATCTGTACCTGTCAGCTCAAGCGTCTCGAGTGGTCTGAAAGAGCCTGTCTTGTCTGTGAGTTGTGCCGGATTTAGAGTTTGTTTATTTGACAGTTAATTGAATGGAAGTGATTTGACAGAAGGGTAATTTTGGCAATTAATCTGGAACAAAGGCAGCAATGGGGGAGGTTTGACATTTCTGGGAATGCTGGTGAATACTCTACATGCCAGCATTACTGCACCAAAGGAATTACTGAGAACAGCGTTGATCAAAAGCAAGGATGGATTATTATGATCCTGTCAGACCCCGGGGGCACCAGCCTCTCTGGAAGCACCTCTTGTATCCACACACACCATTTTTGCCAGGAATATCAAAAAAGTAAAAATTATACCTCATAAATTTGAGTTAAAATTCCTGAAATTTGACATTTTTTTAGTCTCACTTTCATTTAGACGTTTGCTTTAAGTTTTTCATAATTTTTAGCAAATACAAGTCAAGTCGTCTGCATTTTGTCCCCCAAGAAACTACACTACCTGACAAAAGTCTTGTTGGCTATCCAAGTTTTAGGAACAACAAATAAAAACTTTTAGTTAATGATTTGACATTAGAAGCAGCTTATATAAAAGGCAAAGGCCTCTACATTGTGCCTATTTTACCAAAGTAAAATATGATCAAGCCTTGATTTTTAATTATTTAATTAGGACAGTAAGGTCTGACTTTGCTTAGACAAAAGTCATGTCACTTTACAGAGATAAAGTAAAGTACAGAATATAAAGTCATGCTGCAGTGGAAAAAGAATTAATATTGTTGATCCCTCCTATGAGCTTGGTGGACTGCATCCATACATCTCTGTAATGGCTCAAATCACTTATTAATAAAGTCATCTGGAATGGCAAAGAAAGCGTTCTTGCAGGGCTCCCAGATTTCATCAAGATTATTTCGATTCATCTTCATCGCCTCCTTCATCTTACCCCAGACATGCTCATTAATGTTCATATCTGGTGACTGGGCTGGCCAATCCTGCAGCACCTTGACTTTCTTTGCTTGCAGAATCTTTGAAGTGGAGGCTGAAACATAAAAGCAGTGCTATCCTGCTGAAGAATTTGCCCTCTCTTGTGGTTCATAATATGGTTCGGCTGTCGATGTTGCCATCCACTCTGGAGATCTCGTGCACGCCCCCAAACTGAATGTAACCCCAAACCATGATTTTTCCTTTACCAAACTTGACTTAGTTCTGTGAGAATCTTGGTTTTATGCTTGTGGTGTATTTGTGATGATTGGGATGCAGTTCAACAAATGATTCATCAGAAAAATCTACATTCTGCCACTTTTACAAATGATCCACCAGAATTCAAGTTATTATTTGTTGCTCATACAACCTGGATCGATAGCAAGACTTTTGTCAGGTAGTGTACTACATTTATCTGAACGTTTACTTTTGTTTTAGTTTATAAATTGATATGAAAATACTCCTTTATTTAAAAGTTCTTTATTTTATTTATTTTAAAGTGTACAGTATTTTATGTATATGTATTTTAAACATGTACAGAGAGGCTGCATTTAATATATATGATAACAATTGGGGGAACATTTTTTTATCGTCACTTCTGTTCAAAGAAGTGCATTCTCGATTAATAAAAATGTTTATTTAAAGTATTTAAAACTTTTATATTGAATTAAATCTAAATATCAAATATTTTAAGTGAATTTGATTTAATTTAAATAAATAATCTCTACATTTTCATTCTTTTAAACATCTCTTTTAAATATTTTTGTTGCGTAAAGAACTTCATTTTTGTCCCTCACTTGCAAAGATATTGCAGCATCTATCTGAGCAAAAGCACTGAAAATAATCTGCACATATTTATGGTTGTGTAACTCAATAAAACTATATTAAACTGTTGTTAAAAATGAAAATCGCAGTAAATAAAACTGCAGAATTTGACCTCTGGGGTGATGCAAACCAAACTGCATTCAGGTTTATAATGGAAAAGGTAATAATCATAAGCATGATGCCCAATACAATGCCAGAATAGGAGAGGCAAATGTTTTCTCATCATTTTCACATTAGTGAGCTTTTAAATAATGCATCATGCTGGGACTTCATATAAGCTTGCAGTGAAATTCGGAGAAATTAGTCTTCGGTGCTGCAGGATGCTGATTATGAGAAAATTATATATTCTCATTACTATACCATAGGCTTTTTATATTTTTGTGATGATCAGCACATGAAAAAGAGTAAATGCTGTAAGAATGGACTGAGAATATAAAATGGGAACTTCATATGGTTTGTTAAAGGTGCCATAGAATGCATTGGTACAATGAATTAAATTGTACTCTGATTTCTGGTATGTGGTAAAAGGTATGCGGCTTGAGCAAGTGCAAAAAAAATCCCCAGAGGTGGTTTTACAACTCCGTGTTCACCCTAGTATTCGCCCTAATACGTGTTATGCTATTTGTTTGGTTTTGACCATGTTTGGAAGGGTCATGAATATTAACGAGCTTAACAAGATTTAGTTACATAGTTTGCTCGTTAGTTGTGTTGTAAATAAAATATAGTTATACTTGGCAAAAGATATGTAACTAGAGTTGTATTTTGTGAGTTTGATGTGTATAAAACACAGAACAGATTTGTTTTATTGCTTTTTTCACTACATAATCCAGTAAGAGTTGAGTGATATGAAAATGCATAAACATGCATTAGACACTAATATTAAGTAGTCTGCATACATTTATTATGTCATTACAAACACATGCAAATAATTTTACAATATACACCATAAATTAACAATAGGTACATTTAATTTGTTGACATTATGTTGAATAAATTGTGAATCTGTATATCCTGCATTTTGTGTTCTGACAAGTTGTGAACACTGTGGTCATGCATGGCTACCTGCTTTACAAAACAACTCCTTTAAGGCTCGTACACAGTGGAACGCTTTTCGTTTGCGTTTATTGTCAGCGTTTTTCGAGATATTTTTTCAGATTCAAACCCAATCGATTTTCACTGGCGTCGAGCGGAAGAGTATACAAAATCACTCCTTGATAGGGATGTAACGGTATCAGAATTTCAGGGTACGATAATACCTCAATATGATTAATAATACGGTGCGGTATCTATTAAATAATTTACATGAAAAACAAAACTAATGAAAAGACTCAAAAAAAGTGCCAAAAGTGTTTATTTACCTTAGCACTGAACATATCAATGACATACAAATTAGCATAAGAAAGAAACCAAAATGCTTCCACACATCCGATTTAAAACCCACTTTAGGTTCGATCATTTCCAGCTCTTTTTCTTCCCCACTACTAGCAACACACTCCATTTCCGCATTACTGGATCTGTAGTGACAACAGACCGCAAAGGATGATGGCCACGCCTAGGCTGATGGGAATTGAAGTTCTCGCTACCTACCGTTCGCTTCATTCGCCTAAGCAAACTTTTCTCAGAAATATAGTTTTATTGAGTCATGCGCCTACTGTAATATTGAAAAATTTACTATTGCGGTATGACGGTATTTACAATATTGTTACATCCCTACTCCTTGATGTTAGATGGCGCTACACAACTTTAAGCTTCTGACATCCACTTGTAACACAGAAGAAGACAGAAAGTTGACTCGCTTGTTATAGTTACTGGTGATTTGAACAAGCATGGATAGTTCAAGTAGCAGCTCCAGCTCTAGCGATGAAGAAAGGATTATTGTTCACCAGTGCATTAAGCAGCTCCACATTTATATCACCTCTGCGCATCTTCTTCAACGTGCGCTCGCATTGACAGTTTTGCCCTTGAGCACCTCCAAGTGCTGTTTACTGTAACTTCAGCAGCTCTGTGCTCGTGAACAAATGTGTCAATCTGATTGGTGGAGAAAAAAACAAAAACAAAAAACGAGCATGAGGCGTTTTTTTAAAAGATGACACTTTCTCGCCTGGTGTTTTGCGCATTGGTGTGCACATTGGTGCCCTTTATTTAGTCAAATAGTTAAACGTCGGTGGAAAATAGCAAAAATCGTCCCAGTGTGCACAGGCCTTTACTCTTCCTTGAAGCATGCGCTGCTTTCATAATAAAGAGTCCTACATACAGTACCTCCAGTAAAGTGTTATGATGATACTGGAATTTCGATACCAGTCGGTATACGGAAATTTAAAAAAAGTCTTTTTCCTGCTTAACGTTCAGCAGTGAAGAGCGGTTAACTGATGACCCTCAGGGTCCATCATTCATTTCTGTTGAGCACATGAACACAAGGGCAAATCAGTGGTGTTTAAGAAGCACTGAAATGTTAGCGGGAACTGGACATTTTTAAAATTTTAGTACTGATTGGAACCAAAATTACAGTATTGTGACAACACTACTACACTATATGTACTATAGTATGTGTATAATACACACTTGGATAAACTTAAAATAAGAAAAAAATCTATATAATTATTGTAATCTCACTAGGAAACGGTGTGCCCAATCAGATGCTGCCTGGGGCGTACATCTGGACCCTCAGATTCTGTGTCTCTTGTTCTGATTAGCCTGTACACTCACACTTCTGCGATTTACTTGAGAACAAGGAAATAACAGTGTTTAAGGTTCATGGGATTGAATTCGTATTATTCAAATGTACCCAGATTTTTATTCTATTGCACCTTTAAGTACATACAGAAATATTAACTGCGTATAGTTTGTGTGGTTGAGAAGGTTAGTCAGAGCAGGTGGTGAATATGTGAGCATGAATAACAGTATACTGTGAGTCAGTGTTTCAGATGAGAGCAGTATTGAGCAGGTGGTTGGACCACCTAATGACAAACCCCATGACATCCACAAGACTTCTCATTTCTTTATCACACACGCTCACACACACACGCACACACACACGCACACACACACACACACACATATGGACGTGTCATATAGTCAAGACTTTTGCTTATAGCATCTACTTACAGGGTTGGAAGAAGCACTTAAAGCAAATATCCTGGAGAAAAACCACAACCATTTTAATCGGTTCTTGCAGTTTTCTAGTTTCTTAAATGGTTTCTTAAACCAGATCATCTGGTACCAACACTGATGCCACATTTAAAGTCCCCTAATTCACCCTTCACATGGCAGCAACTAGCAGCATTTAGGAATGCAGACATGGTCAAGACAATCTGCTGCAGTTCAAACTGAGCACCAGAATGGGAAAGAAAGGTGATTTAAGTGACTTTGAACGTGGCATGATTATTGGTACCAGACAGGCTGGTCTGAGTATTTCAGAAACTGCTGATCTACTAGGATTTTCACGCACAGCCATCTCTAGGATTTACAGAGAATGGTCTGAAAAAGAAAATATCCAATGTATGGCAGTTCTGTGGGTGCAAATGTCTTGTTGATGCCAGAGTTCGGGGGAGAATGGCCAGACTGGTTCGAGCTGCTAGAAAGGCAACAGTAACACAAATGACCACTTGTTACAACTGAGGTATGCAAAAGAGCATCTCTGAACGCACAACACTTCCAACCTTGAGGCACATGGGTTACAGCAGCAGAAGAGCACACCGGGTGCCACTCCTGTCAGCTAAAAACAGGAAACTGAGGCTACAATTCGCACAGGCTCACCAAAATTGGACAATAGAGGATTGGAAAAACGTTGCCTGGTCTGATGAGTCTCGACTTCTGCTGCAACATTTGGATGGTAGGGTCCGAATTTGGCATCAACAGCATCAAAGCATGGATCCATCCTGCCTTGCATCAATGGTTCAAGCTGGTGGTGGTGTAATGGTGTTGGGATATTTTCTTGGCATACTTTGGACCCATTAGTACCAATTGTGCATCGTGTCAACACCACAGCCTACCTAAGTATTGTTGCTGACCATGACTATCCCTTTATGACCACAGTGTACCCATCTTCTGATGGCTACTTCCAGCAGAATAATGCGCCATGTCATAAAGTATGAATCCTCTCAAACTAGTTTCTAGAACATAACAATGAGTTCACTGTACTTAAATGGCCTCCACAGTCACCAGACAGAACAGGAGATTTGCATCATGGATGTGCAGCCGACAAATCTGCAGCAACTGCATGATGCTATCATGTCAATATAAACCAAAATCTCTGAGGAATAATTCCAGTACCTTGTTGGAAAGATGCCAAGAAGGATTAGGGCCAAAATGGGATCCAACCCAGTAAGTGCATATCAAAATTCCCTTTTGATTCCCTTCATATTATAAGAGTTGGTAGGATTTTTTATTTCATTTTTTAAATATATATGTATATAAAAAAAGTTAGATATAATTATATATATTTATTACGTTTTGAAAAATCAAATACGCTTACCAAGGATGCATTTGGTCAAAACTACAATAAACAGTATAATTTTAGCATGCAGTAAAATTATAATTATATTACTATATAATATTTATAATTAAAACAAAACAAATCACCTTTATATTAATTTTTAGGGGTGGCAAAGCTAAATTTTACAGTTTACATTAATTCATTACTTCCAAACAGTTGCTGTTTATTTTATTATTAAACTGTGATGCATAAGGTGAGATCAGAGGTGCAGTGTTTGCAAGTTTTTTCCATTTTTTTTCTTTTCAAATGATAGAAAAAAAAGAGGATGACAAAGAAACAGATACAAGGGTTGACGTACTGATTAACTTTATTCCTGCAGTGTTACACGGTCATAACAAGAGTGGAGTCTTGTTTCTCCAGCACATGGTCAGACTGAAGTGATGCATTCAGTGGTGCTGGTGAGACAAAGGCCGCAGTCACAGCGCAGGGCCACTGGAAAGCTGTAGGACGGGTCCACACCGGCGGTGCAGTTGGGCAGCAGCACCGTCTCCTGTCGAGTCTCGTTATAGGTGCAGACGCGCTGGTGAGACTCGATGAACGGCGGCTCCAGCACTGGCTTCTGCAGTGATTGACAGGTGTCTCTCAGAATGATGTCGTTAGGATTACAAGGGCTTTTCATTTTATGTGCTGACATTGACTTTTTTTTTTTGACAGATAGACTTAAAAGCATCTTTAAAGTTTAATGTTTAGTCACTGTAGATTCTTTAATTTTTTAATAATGTCCCAAATGTCTGTTCCATCCAAAAGCAATTCAAATTTAAATTTGAGCTGAAGGCACTATTTAAGACTGCAGGCTAAAACACAGTTTTTATTTTATGAAACTGTCAAAGTTGTCTTTTGGCTTTTCATCAAGTGCTTTTTCAGACAAATGTAAATAAAACACTTTAAATACTCTTTGAAGTGTTTCTTTTATTGCAAGTTTTCCAAGTTGTGTAGATTTTGATATATATCTCAAGCAGCGTTTATGTCAAACTTCAGTTTTATTCAATTCAATATTACTGTTTTTACAGAGGGATGTGTTTATACATAATTTGCCTGATTATATACAACATTGTATTCTACATAAAGTTATTTAGAAAAAAAAAAAAAACTCTCTGGAATATGTTGTGTTTTAAAGGTGTATGTACAGTAAGTTTGACACCCAGTGGTTGAACTAGATATTGCATTCCTGGATCAAAACAAACGCAAGCGCAGATTGCAGATTGTGTTGTATATAAAAGCAAAGGCACGCGATTTTCTAAATTAAATATTAGCCATTAACAAATGTGAGTTTGAATACCATTTTACCTGACATTAATTGCCATATACTGAAAGCAGCAGTAGATAATTCACCTCAGATCTTTGAACCATTTCAATTTGAACTTTAAGAACTGTGACTCAAAATCAACACATCGTCTTAAGCATCTACATTTAATAATGTTAAAATATGTATTAATTTGATTAAAAACTTAACATTTCATGAGTGTGTGCATATTCTGTGCTTCTGGATGGCTGTATTTAAATACGTTTCCTCTGGTGCAAACATCCAAATTAGTTATCACTGCAAATCTCATTCATGTGTATTGTTAGAACACTGTTACAATGTAACCTGCTCACCCAACGTTTACATTTGTTATATTCATATTATTTGCTTATTAATAACCTCATGTGGAAGTCTGCGTCTCATTTCGGAGTTTGCTATTGTCCACCGGAGGTCACATTTCGGTCACGGACATATGCTTTGAAACCCTTTCTGAATGAATGATAATTAACTAATGAAATATGCGATTTTACATGAAGGCAACCTGAGGCGCCGAAATAGAATGGGCTAAACTGGCGTTGGGCAAGACAAAAAACCAAAACAAAGATAGTGTTTTGGCACGTAATGCACATTTTCAAAGCAGAATAACTGACTTCAGCATTGTTTTTCAGCTAAACAATAATGTTCACTTGACATGCTTCTTAAATATCTGCGAACATATTATTTATGCTTTATAAAAGTCAAAAACTTACATACAACACCTTTAAAAAGTACCCATCTCCACTCTAAAAAAAAGTTGAGCCTGAATTTTGTTATATATATACAAATTAGTGCATCTTTAATTAAATAATGCTTGTTAACAAATTGCAACAGCATTTTAAAACACTTTAATTTTTGTTTGTTTGTTTGTTTTTGCTAATCTTAACCGTAGTAAATCTATAATGATTAAATTATTTTACCCTGTTCATATGCAGTCTTCACTCTAAAGGTGAATCTGTGTATTTCTCCTTATTTGCCCTTCAAACTGGAATGACCTCTTGATATCAGGTTGATTTAGTTAAATAAAGAAAAATGGTTACATTAACAATTTAATGCATTTTAAACATTTTACAAAAAGAAGCATAAAAACACAACTGCATTGTAATCATTGTAAAACAATACTAATATATATATATATATATATATATATATATATATATATATATATATATATATATATATATATATATATATGTATGTATGTATGTATGTATGTATGTATGTATGTATGTATGTATGTATGTATGTATGTATATATGTATATATATATATATATATATATATATATATATATATATATATATATATATATATATATATATATATATATATATATATATATATATATATATATATATATATCCAGGCTTGAGCAAATATCTCTACCATTTTGCTGATATTTTCCTTCCCTTTAATTTCCAGCAATCAGTCCAAGAGGTTCTCCTCTCTCTTAGGAGCTTAAGAGCACTAAAGGAAAAGCAGTTCAATTTATTTCGTTTTTAGAAAGTGATTATTTGGGTCCAAATTAAGTTCTGTTTGAGAAGTGCTCTGTGTAATAACTAAATATAAATTCAAACACAATCAATAATGGAAATGCAAACTATTTTGCAAATTAAATATAACTTTAATATTATTATAAGTGCCAAACCCCTGTGGCTGTTTCAGTGGCACAGTTTCATGCCAAAAAAAAAAATAGCACATATATATATATATATATATATATATATATATATATATATATATAATAATTCTTAGCCTGGAATATAATCATTCTTAGCCTTGAAACCAAAATGTACATTGCATTTAAAGACATTTATGCTTAGAATAAATCTATCTGTATGGTGATAAAAATAATCTTGTTTTTTTTAATTAAGTTTTTTTATGATCATATTCACAAATGTTTTTCTTGTTGTGAGTCTAAACACGTAATTTAATTGTAATATTATTTTTAGAAATCAACAATGTCAGCATTTACAATAAAAGTGCCTATATTTGACGATGTTTAACTATTTGAACTGCGAAACATGACTGCATACTGATAAAAGATTTATTATTATTATTATTATTATTATTATTATTTATTATTATTGTCTTTATTATTGTTGTTGTTGTTGTTATTATAAACTGCAGTGCTAAAGACCATTGTATAAACCTAATTCGATCTAATAGATAAAGAAAACTCTGTTAAATAATTCCATACCATTAACATTCCTATAACATAATATTTTCATCTAGACATTTTTATATCATCTCGATTAAGTACTGATCGTCTTGCAGGTGCTTATCTTATTCACTCTGTATTTACAGGTTAATAGGAAAGCAGTCTTACTTGCCAGGTCTCGCAGCGCCCCCAGCAGGCGTCAGTGGTGATGTGCAGGCCTCCGCATCCAGGCTTACGGGCCAGAAAGGTGAATTCTCGGACTGCACAGCCGATGAAACGCCGCAGGTTGAGCACTGAAGCCTCGGTAAAAGCTCCACAACACAGCAAAACAGCCAGTGTCACACAGCACAGACTTACAGCAGAAAAACACACAGAAAGACACAACTCATGAGGTAAGAATGATGAGGTGTAAATACACTTTACTGTAGGTATACAGCTGAAACTAAATCAGGCGATTACTCTTGGTAAATGTAGCAGTTTACACTACTGTATGATTTTGTAAAATGTTTTTGAAAGAAATTGCTATTGAAAATAAAAATAACTCTAAATAAAAATAAATAAGTCTATTGATTAGGTGACTTGATTGTCATTTTATGTTACACTGCATCCATAGCGCTTCACTTTTCCACGTTTCTTCATGTTACAGTCCTATTCCTAAATGGATTAAATTCATCTTGTTCACCTATGGTAAATTCAGTTGACTGGACTTGATTTGAAAAGGCATACACCTGTCTATATAAGGTCTAAGGGTTGACAGTGCATGTCAAAGCACAAACCAAGCATGAATAAGAATCAGTCCTCTGTATGTAAATAACTGTCTGGTTTAGCTCAGCTACCAAATCTGACCTTTGAAGAGTACATTGAATAGATTGGACTGCTGAGTGAATCATTACCCTCACTACTCTCCAAGAACTGTACTTATCCAGAGCGAGCAGAAGGGCTGCCAAAATCACTCTGGACCACTCACACCCAGCACACTGCCTCTTTGAACTGTTACCTTCTAGTCGACGCTACAGAGCACTGTGCATCAGAACAGCCCGACACAGTAACAGTTTCTTCCCTCGGCAATCAATCTCATGAACACTTGACGATAGTAAATGTGGAACCAACATCAGTACTTGCTATACACTTTTTATACACGGATACAGGTACACATATTTAACAACACACTTAATATGCCAATTTGCACATACTGTAACAGCTGCATACATAACTTTGTATATAGTAAAATATCTGTACATACACTTGCCAATTTGTATATTTGCATTCATTACTTACTTCTATTTTTAAAATATATTTATTATCTGTTTTTGTTCTGCCTCTGTAATTCTGTTGCACTGTAGAAGCTCTGTCATAAAAACAAATTCCTAGAATGTGTGAACATACCTGGCAATAAAGCTTTTTCTGATTCTGATTCTGAAGACAAAAGAATTGTCTGTAGACCTCCGAGACAGGATTGTCTCGAGGCACAAGGCTGTTGACAGTTAAAGAAAACTTTCTGCTGCTCTCAAAGTTCCAATAAGCACAGTGACCTCCATCATCCATAAGTGGAAGATGTTTGGTACCACCAGGACTCTTCCAAGAGCTGACCGGCCATCTAAGCTGAGTGATCAGGGGAGAAAGGCCTTAGTCAGGGAGGTGGGCAATAACCCGATGGTCACTCTGTCTGAGCTCCAGCGTTCTTCTGTGGAGAGAAGAGAACCTTACAGAAGGACAACCTGTGCAGCAATCCACCAATCAGGCCTGTATGGTAGTGGCTAGACGGAAGCCACTACCCACCTGGAATTTGCCAAAAGGCATCTGAAGAACTCTCATACCTTAAGAAACATGGCTAAACCGCTCATCACCAGGCTAAAACCATACAAACCTACAGTGAAGCATGGTGGTGGCAGCATCATGCTGTGGGAATGTTTCAGAGTGCTCTTGACCTCAGAATGGGGCGACGGCTCATCTTCCAGCAGGACAATGACCCAAAGCACACAGCCAAAATATCAATAAAGTGGCTTCACAACAACTCGGTCAATGTCCTTGAGAGGCCCAGCCAGAGCCCAGACCTAAATCCTATTAAACATCTCTGGAGAGATCTGAAAATGGCTGTACACCGTCACTTCCCATCCAACCTGATAGAGCTTGACAAGGTACTCCACAGAAAAATGGGCAAAAATTCCCAAAGCAGGTGTGCCAAGCTTGTGGCATCACATTCAAAACGACTTGAGGCTGTAATCGCTGCCAAAGGTGCATCAAAAATATTGAGCAAAGGCTGTGAATACTTCTGAACATGATTTTTCAGGTTTTTTATTTTTTATAAATTTGCAACAATTTCAAAAAAATCTTTTTTCACATTGTCATTATGGGCTATTGTGTGTAGAATTTGGAGAAAAAAAATTAATTTAATCTATTTTGGAATAAGGCTGTAACATAAAAAATGTGGAAAAAGTGAAGCGCAATGAATACTTTCCGGATACACTGTAAGTATTCTGACTATTTTTGAATTTATTTTAATAAAAAAAATTTATTATTTTTGACCGAATTTGTAAATCATGAGATTATTTTCAAGATGTTCCAAAATGTCAGTATTTCAACAGTAACTTAATTTTCAAACATATATATTTTACACAACCCTGTTTTTGTCGTTGTTGTTCATTGTCAAACAATGATTTTCGTCTTTAAGTGAATTATTTCAATCCTTAAAAAATCTAAAGTAATAATACATTTTATTTTATTTTAATAATTTATTATTATTATTATTATTATTATTAAAGTAAATGTAACAACTGTTTTGATTTTTATCTGGGGGTCAGTTGGCGTTTCTGGTGTTTCTTAAATGAGACATGCATGTTCTCCCTGCGTTCGCGTGGGTTTCCTCAAGGTGCTCCGGTTTCCCCCACAATCCAAAGACATGCGGTACAGGTGAATTGGGTAGGCTAAATTGTTTGTAGTGTATGAGTGTGTGTGTGTGTGTGTGTGTGTGTGTGAGTGTTTGCGGATGTTTCCCAGGGATGGGTTGCAGCTGGAAGGGTATCCGCTGCGTAAAAACGTGCTGGATAAGTTGGCGGTTCATTCCGCTGTGGCGACCCCAGATTTATAAAAGGACTAAACCGACAAGAAAATGAATAAATGAATGTTGTACAGTGTCACAAAAAGTATGCTGTGTTGATGTAAACATGCAAACTCTACACAGAAATGCCAACTGCCCCAGCCGGGGCTTGAACCAGCGAGCCTAATTGTAACAACAATTTGAATAGAATTACTGTTATCAAAAAGTAAAAAAATATTGTGAAGGGAATTAAAAATTTGCAATACTTATAATTTGAGTTAATGAAATATGAAATAAATAATAAAAACTGAAAATATAAATGAACAGAAAAACACCCAAATATTAAATATTTCATCTGTTTATATGCCAAATGTGAGCACTTGATATTTAAAAATGTGTTGTTAAATGAATGAATTATTTACAAGGCCGTTCTGTTTTATAAATAAACCAAACAATATGACACAAAGCATATTTTTAAGAATTTCTATGAGAAAAAAAAAGAATTTGCAAGTATACTGTAAAATAGTCATGGCAGCATTTGGTTTTAGATAATTGTAACTTATTAAAATAAGTTAAACATGTTATAACTTATTATATTTTATATATTATTTAATTTATTCAATATTCAGTTCAATTTATCTTTGTTTCTATTGTGCTTTTACAGTGTAGATTGTGTCAACCAGTGTAACATAGAAGGTCTAGTAAATTGAAACAGTTGAAATTCAGTTTAGTTCAGTTTAGTGTGGTTTAATTTTCACTGCTTAATGTCCAAACACTGAAGAGCAAGTCCAGCGATGCCCAGCTCCACAAGTCCCAACCATGTGAGCCAGTGGCATATATATTATATATTATATGATTTTATATTATACATCACATTATATAATTTTACCAAATTAAGTTATGCAAGCTATTTTAAGTCAGTTTAATATCATATAAGTTTAATAGAATTTAAGGCAACCAGGATTTTTTTACGGTGTATAGTTAATAATTTGTTAATTTTTTTGCAGGCATTTTGAGAATAATTTGTAATCTTTCGATAAAATCTAATATATATATATATATATATATATATATATATATATATATATATATATATATATATATATATATATATATATATATATATATATATATATATATATATATATATAATCCAGATCATTTGTAATCAGTTATTACTCAGCACTTTAATAAGCGGCTACTAAAAATGAAGACTAGAACTATTTGTTTACCATAAGTTTTAGTTTTAATTTTAGCCTTGAAAATGGCTCATAATCGCTTATACATTTTTTTTTTTATTTAAAAAAAAGGCATTTTTCATGAGTGAATATCAAGGGTAAAATAATCAATTAAACCTAAAACTCTTATGCGTTTTCTATAAAACAATAAAAAAATAGTTTGTAAGTTTCTCACCCCTGCGCTCCAGACCTCAGAAGAGCCATTGCTTCTTCCAGTGACTGTAGTGGAAAGAAGCTGTATTGACATTTTACTAAATAAAAGTAATTGAATCAAATATTAATAAAAGAATCCTCTCAAATCTTACTTGTATTTGTCCTTTTAGTTTCAGCAAAGCCAAAAAAAACCTTTATATGACAGAATCAGCTCACAAATCTCACTTCTAGTCCTGATATCAGCTCTCCTGAAGCGCTTCTGACTCTGAACTTGCACAAATCTGTAATTTATTAAAAACGGTGCTGCCAACCCCACCTAATACACACAGGGCTGTCTCTGTTGCTCAGGCTGCATTCAGCAGTAATAAAGAGACGTCACACAGACTCAAGACAAACAGGGAAGGAGCCGATGTGTTGGTGTGTGCGGAGACTCATCCAGACCCTCGGGCTCTGAAATCCGCACACGTCTTACCTGCTGCTCAGGTACATCACCCGCACATCCATTAGCTTAATCAAGAGGAAAGAAGCTCTTTTTGTTCAGAGTCATCCACATGGAAGGAGAATCGGAGGAACCCTTATGCTTTAATCCATGTAATCATTTATTCATTCATCCATCTGTCTTGTGAGTTGTGTTTAGATCTGGTGGAGTCAGGACAGGTTAAATGAGACATCAGGCTCCAAACAGTCTTACAGTAACATGCTGGCAAAATAAGAGATTTTCTCAAAATGAGGCCTGAATCTTCATAATCTCTATAGACCTGGGGCTAGGATGACAGTTATGTTGGCATTTTCTTTTTTTAAATTATTATTAATCTTCATTGTTACATAAATAAAGTGTAATTAAAGGGACAGTTCACTTAAAAATAAAAATTCTGTCATAATTTACTCATCGTCTACTTGTTCCAAACCTGTTTGAGTTTCTTTCTTCTGGTGAGCACTAAGGAAGATACACTGAATAATGTAAGGGGGAAAGCCATTGACATGTTGTATTTTTCTCTTTGAATTTCAATGGCAGCATTTCTCCAACATTCTGTTGAAAATTTAGTTTTGTGAGCAGCAGAAGAAAATCTTTAACTTGTAGGTCCACTTGAGTGTGAGTAAATGGGAAGAAAAGTTTGGTGAACTATCCCTTGTGTTGGGATTTCATGAGAGTGTGATTTGACTGGGGTCACTTAAAGGTGCAGCATGTAAGCCAGATTAACGACCAAAAAACAGTCTAATGATAAAGCCTAAAAGTTGATTTAAAACGTTTTCTAAAAAAAATAGCTACAGCACTTGATAGTAGGAATACTTTTAATAATAAAAGGAGTAGATTAGAATTGATTAAAAACCTCGAATTGATAAGAAATGGCTTCTATTTCTTGCAGCCGAACAACAGAAAACTGACGATGATCACCTTAGGTACACCTCATGTGCTTTATTTAGTGTTAAATGCTGATAATGTGAGTTTGAATGCCATATGACCTTTATTCCCATACTACTGAAAGCAGCAGCAGATAGTTCACCTCAGATCTTGAAGATAAAATAAACTGTTTGAAATTGAACTTTAGAACTGTAAAATAATGCAAACCAACACATCTCAGTGATTCAGCATCTACATTTGATAATGTTTAAGAGGTTTAATATGTATTATTCAGATTATTACCCTTACCATTTCATGAGTGAGTGCATATTCTGTGCTTCTGAATGGCTGTATTTACATTTCTGTCTTTTTTCGTCTGGAGCAAACAACCAAATTGCTTATCACTGCAAATCTCATGACGTAGCGTAATGTTAGGAAACAGGGTCACAATGCAACCTGCTCACCTGATGTTTACATTTGTTATATTCATATTATTTGGGAGAACTATCCCTTTCCAAATGAATGCCAAAGTGACGTATAGTGATCAAGTTGGAAAAGACCAAGTTAATTTCAGTGAATCCACATTTAGGCCACTCTGTATGGTGTAGAGTCATTTTAAATCATTTTAAAACACATTTTGTCATTTTAACACGTCTGTTAGAATTATTTCATGTTAAAATGTAATATGCATATGAAATGTCTAAGCATAAATACACAGGCATATGTAAATTATAAAGATGTGATAATTACTTACATTTTTGAACTATTGTAATATTATTTAATTGTTTGTATTAATGCTTTATTATTAACAGAGGGCCTGTGCAACAACCCAGAAATACATTAGGATAATTTTTAACCCACTTCATAACCGCAACAATAACAGAAGGAAAGACAATTAAACAAATCAAAAAGGTTATGCTATTTGAATCAATTTAATTAAGCTATGAAAAGATATATGTTACATTTATAAATATAAAAAAACTATTATTAAAACGTTTAAAAATAGCTTTAAATGCGTATTGACTAACCTTTATCATACTTTTTGCTGAAACAATGTTGAAATTAAACTTAATTGTTTTGAAAACTTTAAAGGGGTAAGCCTACTATTTTTTTTTACAAAGACACTTTAAAAAAAAAAAAAAGAAACTTTTGTTTATATTATTAAAATGTCTGAATTAGGCATTCATTGTGGTGACGGTTACCTACAAAAAAAAAAAAAAAAAAAGCAACAACTCACCGTTGTCCCCACCGAGCATTTTTATGTAGGCCTATAAAAGTCGTTTAATAAAAGTCCAAGCATACACATCTTGGTTAAAAAATTTGTTCAAAACCTGGTCTCTCAGTAAGTCTAATAGCCGCCTAATACTCCACGCCACTAGTGATCAAATAAACAGATCCGCTTACAGACTTCACATTTGAAATCGACTTGGTGTATTTATGGCATGTTTTTTTTTTTTTTACCTAATAATAATGAAGTCGTCTTACACACAAAATATGGTTACTGCTGGTTATTGATGTA
Source organism: Danio rerio (assembly GCF_052040795.2). Lineage (NCBI taxonomy): Eukaryota > Metazoa > Chordata > Actinopteri > Cypriniformes > Danionidae > Danio > Danio rerio. The sequence continues at coordinate 39,896,034 of NC_141033.1, read as the reverse complement.
TAGAGAGGAGTAATTTACTAGTTCATCTATAATCTTCCTTTAGGTCTGTGCGCCGCCCTGAGTGGTCGTTATAATTAGAGAGCCCAGCGCGCGCGTCAGGTTACATTCCCTCACACCCTCAGCCCGCCGCGCGGCCGTTTCCCCCGGTGAGCTCAGCTGGGAACCAGAGCGAAACTACGAGCTTCACTCTTTGCTACCCGCAGTAATATGAACTCCCTGACGATTTGTATTCGTCGTTATTGTAGTTGACGACGGGAAACTTTCAGCTCTGGATGTGCAAGTGGAGATTTGAAGAGTTTCATATTTTGCCAAACATGTAAGTAGAACTGAAGTTCCACTGAAGACCCACCTTGACAGCTTTAAGGTCATATAACGCATAACACGCATTTATTCGGTATTACACTTTATAGATGATTATTTTTGTTGTTAATTATTGTTGTACTAATAGTGTTATATATTATGTTATAAAAATGCTGTCATGTGAAATAAATGCTTCAAATTGTAAGAATAACCATTGCCTAATAACTTATTCCATAATTTTAATATAACTTTAGTTGTTTCACTTTAAAATATTATTTTATCGGCACTCAAGAATGTCCATAAAGTCATAGGCTTACTGTAGAACTATGTGTTTGATGTAGTTGACAATATTGATATTGACGTGTCTGATATTGAGCTCTATTTGTAACACGTGCCCTCCCGCGCGAGCGCTATTTTGGGCTCGTGGAGCGCGCAACGCATATCTCGCGCGCAAAGCATTCGGTGTGTCAGAAGGTCACGCTGCTTATTCTAGACCATGCGCAGAACATTTCTGCTGCCTATGCACGCAAGTCTGATAAATAATCATTTAGTTTAATAAAAAAATATTTCTATAAAGCAGTATATAAAGCTAAAAGTATCACAATTTTTTGTTAATTTCCAGATATTTCTGCAACGTGGATAAATAAAAATCGTGATCCCACATCTACCGGCTCTGTTAGAAATTGTGTTTTAGTCTACACAGTATTACACACTGTAAAGCCTACACGAGAATCCCAATTAAGATGCACAGGCTTCTATTGGTATGCTATGAAACTGTTGTTTATTTAAAAGAAAAATAATTTTCAAGGAACATAAAGTAAGAATGTAAATGTAATATAGATTAAATTGATCTATTATTAATACTATTATTGATGTTGCTGTTGCTGTTTTGGATATTATTTATCATGGTTTACTGAATAAATGTCATTCAGTGAAACAGCAACATTATAATATTATACACTATAAAAAGTTGTGTTATTTCAACCCAAATGTGTACAGAAATACATTGCACATTTAGAACAAGTAACATTTTATAAAACATTAAAATAGTCATCTTTAGGATGATCTGACTTTGACCTTGTACAGTATAGCTATGGGGGAAAATTAGAGACCACTTGAAAATTTTCTGAATGTATTTATTTTGTTGTTTGTTTTAGTAAAATGTTAATAATTGATTCTGATAGTTTAAAATAAACATTGTCGTTTTGCATGTTACTACAGTTGGTCAAAATAACACATTCTTTTCCATTTATGATTAAAAATCAACCACAAAATACTGATTTCTTGACTCTTCTGAAGGTAAAACCTTAATGTCATATAATATTACAAAGCTCGATTTAAAATTCTAAAGACATGTTAACGCTTCATGAATTTTACAGCCTTTTTAGTCTTTTATTATATTTGTCTTTATATTGTGATAGTTATCATAACATACAAACAATTTATGAGTTTTTGACATTTCTCATTTTACACATAGCCAAACCAGTCCAATATTATTTTTTAGTTGCAGTGAAAAAGTGAAAGTTTGTCTTTGGTTTCACCTTACAAACATCAACACCACAACCTAAACAGTCAGTATACAAAATACTCTACATAAAAAGATACAATTGGATCTATAAATACGCTCATATTTCTAGAAGGCTTGTCTATGCATAGATATCATCCTGTTGGTATGTTTTGTTCTGTTGGTGTGAAATGCTTTAGATGCTGTGGTGGTCATTCTGTGTGGATGAAGTTTCCATTTACCCCTTTCACTTCTGTCATTTAGTGGGATTTTAAACTAATGCCACCACTCTGCTTCAGAGATAATGCACACATATATGTTGATCTCTGCCTGGGAATGTGTTAATGGCTGCTGTGTTTTCATTCCTTATTATTATGCCAGTATGTGAGCGATCTCACTCTCTGTTCTTGTTCCCATGAGTGCAGCTCTGGATAGCACACATTCTTCCACTAGAGTCACGTTGTGCTAAAAGGACACAAATACACACTGTCACAGACTGGTCTAATTGAAGCAGTGACATTTTGTTAATTTAATTGATCCTTCTATTATATTAGGGTTGTTCTAATGTGTGTTCTAATGTGTGTAATAATGACCCCTTTAGAGTCCTGAAAAAGTGGCAGTTTTTGCCCCTTAGATGGCACTATTGCTGACTTATTTAAAGGGATAGTTCACTCAAAGATGTAAAGTCTGTCAGGATTCTTCTTGAGTTCTTTTATCCAGTTCAAGTATTATTTTATTCCTACTTTGGATGTTTTCCCCACAACAATCTTCAGAATATCTTGTTTTGTGTTCAACAGAAGAAAAAAATAATAGAAGTTTAGAACCACTGGAGTGTGAGTAAATGGTGAGGGCATTTCATTTTAGGTAAACTATCACTTTAACAATTCCTTCTATGCTTTGCATTCTTTATGTTATTTTTAAATTAATCATACTGTACCTTGAGAATGTTGTGTGATTAGTACTCAATTTATTGTTTTTGTAGGTGTAAGACCTCTTTTGGTCAATCAGTTTTCTCTGGAAAGGGAGCCAAACTGTCCAATGATTTACCTGTTAGCCTAAAATCAGAAAGTATTATAAATATTTTAGTAGTGTTCTTAAAAAGTGGCCTAAATCAAAACAGCAGTGTTTGCACAAATAGTCTACTATTAGTTTGATAGATCACGTCACCTTTGCTTTTGCCTTCAGTAATTTTATGTAAAGAATTATACTGTTGTGTATATATATTTATTATATTTCCATTTTGTCAATTCTTTCAAGCCTCCTGTGGACAGGTGTTGAGAATTAGCAAGTTTGCTAAAACACTTAAACAAATGCATTTGGTTGTCCAGTGCAATTGTGATGTCCGTGTCAAATAAATACATTTAATATTAATATTTTAAATTTTTTATGTGTCCTCAATATATCTTCATTTGATTTTATTTATTTATTTTCAAACAGAAATATCATACATAAAATATCTTTAACAAAAAATAAAATTCAACATGGTCGAAAATGGTGGGGGATGAAGCTCAAGCTTATTATTCTCCCACCCACACACATCATTCGTCTATTACTTAAACTTATTCCTTCTTTTTTTATCTTTTCTTTTTACATGAGACATATTTTATCCTTTTGGCATCTTTGACATATTATATGTTTGAATCCATTTGTACATTTACATTTTATAACATAAACCCAAAAAATACATAGTACTGCAAGCCATTAATTAAAATTTCATTATACCTTTCTAATTTCATCCTTTTTCAATCACCTCCTTCATTATATTCCTTTAATAATATATATTTATGCAACTTTTTAAATTGATTAATATCCTGACATTGTTTGAAAATCTGTTCTAGACTGTTCCATATTCTGGCAAAAAAAAATAACAGCACAACAGAAGTTATTATTATTGAGCTGGTGTTTTACTGAGGCTGTTTATTTGAAATCTATTCATTTCCATAGGAATTTAAATCTGTAGTTTCAGCCTGAATTTTAAAAATGTGCCCATGCAGATGTTGCTCATGCTTACTTTTGTGATGCAAATGCAAATACATACAGAAACATAAAGCTGCTTGTTTAAAAGTGACTTATGTGCAAGCGGCAGTGCTGTTTACATAACTAAATATTGACATTTAATGTTTTAAAATTGTCTGAATTTATGCAAAGCTGGCGACATCTTAAAGCGACTATATCTATAAGATTCTTCATGTATTAATTAGCGTTTTTTGGCCAATGTAAACAATTTGTGACTAAACCTAATAACGTGAGATCTTCGCTGACTACTTGATTTTAAAGTGAAGTAGAATGATGGTATTTTTTTACTTGGGAAATTAAAAGGATGTGATGTTTACATGCATATTCTGGGTCTCAGTAGTATGACTAATGTCAGTACGTTTACATGGACATCAATAATCAAATTATTTGCCTTAATCTGAATCATACAGTAATATGATTAAGGTGTTTACATGAGTTGCTTTTTGAATGTTCCTTTCATGATCCCGTTTTACATTTCATAGCACATAATTTGATTAACGTCATTGCCATCCACATTTTCTCTGGAGTTTTATTTAATTTTGAGTGTTTCATTTTTAATTTGTCGACTTTACTGCAGCTTTCATTTTCATTCAGGAACATTTCATGTGTGCCCCCGTGACAAATGAGATAGATGCGAGTATGAACTGCTGGAAGAGAGTAGTTTTAATGGAATTTGATAACGCACACCCAATGCGGAAAAAACCTCTGCATGTCGCGATGTAGGTGTCTGTGGTCCTTCACTGACTCGGTGGGTGCAGAGAAAAGAGTCAAACAGTTGTGTGTGTATGGAATTTCCTGTTGCAAAATGCAGGAAAAATCTTACACAACCGTAATAGTTTGATTGCGGTGTTTACATGTCTGTACTGCACTTAAATGATGTGTCTAAATCGCCATACTCCACATGTCTTAATTTGATTTCTGTTTAGTTCGATTATGACCTTAATCGGATTACTTTAATCCAAAAATTGCTGTTTACATGGTTAACTCTTAATCAGAGTATTTTCTTAATCGTATTCGAATTAATGGATTAATGGTGTCCATGTAAACATACCCTGTGTCATACAAAGAAGGATTCATTGAAAGTACAGTGAAGTCTCATATACGTATCAAGACCCATATTGTCTTTAGTCTCAAATGTAGGGCTAATAAAACTGTCATAACAGTTCAATTTTGTTTACTTCATCTGTCGACTTGATGACAGTCAATTGCAGATCCTGTGCAGACAGATCCACATCACTCTGATCAAATGCTTTCTTAACTGCTGCTTTTTCACCTCTGTCACTTCTGCAGTACATATTCACATACACGCCCATGGATCTGGATTTTTGTTTACATCATTAGGCTACAAGCTATTTTTGTCTTCTTTTCCCTTAATGCAAAAAGAATTCATATAAATGAAAACAATTTTGCTCTAAGTATACTGGGGCATTAAATCATGCTCAGTCTCTTGTATGATGTATGTTTGAAATGTGTAAATGATTAATAATTTTTTTGCTGTGATCGTGGCCAATTACTATTGCTAATAACAAGGGGTCTAAATATAGACCATTTAAGTGGACTACAGTTTACTAATTGCATTCTTAAATTAAGATTTAACAAAGTTTATAAAGGAGAGGGGAAAAACAGAAAACACTTTGAACACAATCCTGTGTAAAGGTAATGTTAAAGTAAACTGACCACTTTAACATTCTCTCTGTCCACTTTCCAGATGCTGCAATGCCTCGAGTCGTTTTCGGCTAAACTGTCTCTGAGGGAACCATGGCATCACAGAGGACATCTGGAGACCCGTTTGCTGAACGCGGCTCTCTCCCTCTGGACATTGATGATGTCCACATACTCCTGCAAGGTCAGACTGAAGCTTTAATTGAGCATAATGTCATTTTTGTTTTAGACCGTGAATTCATTCATTCATTCATTCATTCATTCATTCATTCATTCATTAAACAAACTTTTATCTGTTTATTTAAGAGTAGATTCAAATGATTTATCTGGTGATTCTGTGTGTGTAGTGTGTGTTAAAATCATAGGGTGCATCTAAAATTTAGTAGATACTATATTTAAATTTACTACGCGGCTGTTAGAAAAGTATGTTTTATATAGTATGAATGCGAATAGTATGAATGGAATTCAGACATACTATATCCGCCATTTGTCATGATCACATGAACTACCATTGTCAGTTGCTTCACTTCACTCCTATTCATGAATACTTGAATAGCATCATGAGATTGCGTATCGTTCATTGGATGCACACATCAGAATCTTGCCGGAAGTACGTCAATCGGGTACTTCTCACATACTGTTTTTCGAATACTATAAATTTGGACATACAACTCTGCTCACATACTGTTTTTAGCACACTATATAGTAGGAAAGTATGCAATTTCAGACACAGCATTGCTCACTCACTTAAACACATCCTAAAAAACATTATGCTTAGCTCTGAATAAAGCAATTGTTGTTTCTAAAATTGCATAGTCTTTATATCTGGAAATATATGTTTCCCAACCCTGTTCCTGGAGGCACACTAATCGTACATATTTTGGATGTCTCTCTTATATGCACCATTCATTTAAAGTTTTGGAGTCTCTTCTGATGTTCTGATGAGTTGATTCGGGTGTGTTTGATTTGGCAGAGTTTGTAAATGTGTACTGTTGGTGTGCCTTTAGGAACAGGGTTGGGAAACACTGCTTTATATTATACTGTATATACACTCTCACTCTCACAAATTATATAGTGAACTCTCACTGTAAAAAAAAGGAACATTTTGCCATCCATAAAACCTTTTTGTTACAGTCTTTTAAATGAACAGTTATCTGAAAGGTTCTGTGAGGAAATCAAAATTGTGGATATCTCAACAATTATGAAACCTCTATTTTTAAGAGTCTGCTTCACATCCATTAAAAAAGTTCTATTGTATGTACAGTAAAGCCTAAAATTATACCTCAGGGAAATTCTGACTTAAAGTTACTTTCATTCAACTAGGACTGGAAATGACACAGACTTCTCTCAAAAGATAAGAACTCAACTCAACTCAATTTATTTCTAGAGCACTTTCAACAAACCACAATATGTACCAAAGTGCCATAGAGTGTAGGGAAACCAGTACAGGTGTAATGTGCTCTCGTTTTTTTGTGCTTGTTAAAAGCCTGGCAGCTGCGTTCTGGACCAGTTGCAGTCATGAGAAAGGATTCTGACTAACACCCAGATACAATGCATTGCAATAATCCAGATGAGAAGAGATGAACGCATGAACAACCTTCTTCAAGTCACTGAAAGAAAGGACAGAATTCAGCTTGGCAATACATCTAAAATAGAAATAACTATTTTTGACAACTGCATTAATTTGCTGATCAAATTTAAGCGCAGAGTCAAAAATAACACCAAGACACTTTACGGAGGAATGTATTTTTCCAGGAAGGAATGACAGATTGCCATAAGAATCTGAACCTTTTTGGCCGAAAACAATAAATTCACACTTGCCCTCATCAAGTTGGAGAAAGTTTTTCTCTAACCAACCCATCACATCTGCCAAACAATTTAAAAGCCTGAAGGGAGGATTGATCCCCAGACTTTATGTGGAAGTAGATTTGAGTGTCATCAGCATATAGATGGTAATTTATGCAATGCTTTTCAAAGATTTTTCCAAACGGAACTAAGTAAACGGGAAAAAAAAACAGGACCCAGTATCGAGCCATGCGGAACCCCACTCATTATGTAAATGACAGATGGACAAGAGTTTTCCAAACTGACTTAGATAGTTCTATCCTTCAGATATGAGGAGAACCAATCCAAAGCTAGACTGGATAGAAGATGATGTACTAGAGACATCATTGTGGGAAAAAAAAAAATTCTCAGCTTTTATTTGCATTTAAACAAAAACTTTAAGAATTTGCCATAGGTTTGAATAACTTCGAGCTTGACAGTATATGGATAGTTAGAATGAATTTTGGACATGCTACATGCACCACGTTGTCCCTATGACATAGCCTTATTTACTAGTGTCACTTGCATCAATTCACTTAAATAAATCCTTTCCCATAAATCCAGACAACTTCAGAACTTGCCTTACTTTCTGGTTTTCACATACTAAAAAGCAGGGAAGTATGCAGTTTCAGTTAAGCTAACGACATTATTAAGGCATAAATCCAGCATGGTTATGTGTTTGCAGAATGTTTGGAAATAGGTAGATGTAATTAAAGTTCTGTTGCCCTTAGTCATGGAGATTTCCACAAAAATGTTTTATTTTTCCTAGAATGAAGGGTGTGGGTAATTAGATTTTATATCCATGAAAATCTTCCCTCTCTCTTTTAAAGTGTGTGTTTGGTTGTTTTGTACTAAGTACTTTTGTACTCAGTAAGTAAACTGCTGTGAATGTGTACAGTTCTTTATGAACATGATTTGTGCAATCACATTAAGGTTAGTTATGAAAACAAAACATTACATTTTTGTCGATTGCAACATAAGCTCATTTTAAAAAAAGTAGGCCTATATACATTTCTGGAGACCCTGAATTATGTAGCCAAAATTATGTTTGGCTGCATTTTGTCTTTAAAACAAATGCTACGGGGCTGTATGACGTTGTTCCATTTCGTGCTAGAAGCTGACTGCTTCTAAATGGACGGTTTTCTAGCTGCTACCAGTTTGTCCAGTTAGTTTGTCATGTATGATGACCATGATGACTGGGTTCAAGTGCAGCGAAGAATGGTTTCAGAAAGTGAGTGAGACTAAAACAGAAGCCATAAAATAAACAAGTAAATAACAGGGCAAGAATGTGGTAAAATCTGAAAATGTGGTTAAAAAAAGGGCTTTTTTTCTGTATTGCTTTTAAAATTGTCGGTTGTGTTTAGGAAAGGGGGTGGGCGGGATAAACAGTGCTTTTGAAAACACTATTGGTTGGGTTTAGGGAAGAGGGTGAGCAGGACAATCGGTCCTTTTGAAAACAGTATTTGTTGGGTTTAGGGAAGGACAAGGGTCATTTAGGCCCCGTTACACTAACATGTTTTTATTTTAAACAGTATTTTAGAATGAAAACGGTCCGCGTCCACACTAGCGTTTCACCCAGCATTTCTGAACAACTCTGCTTCTACATTACACCACTAAAAATGCACATCACGTGACCACATGCACACACATTTTGGCATGCACTGCAGCGTGCTTTGAGCACATCTAATGGCACTCGCAAGAGAATTTTTGAGATGTCAAAAAGCATACACAGCACCCTCTGGTGGATTTGTAAAAACAAAAATGCCCAAAAACATAGCTCCTAGGATGTATTTGGCACTCTCCAGAAATGTATAAAGTGGTATAACCCTCCCACCCCCTTACAAGAAATTAAATAGATAATTTATTTCAATTTAAGTAGTAACGACAGAAGTTAAATGTTTTAAAATTATTTCTATGTTCTCGGGCTACTTGTTTTGTCATGTTTAACCCATTAGAGAGAAAAAAAAAACTTAATTGTGATGTTAAAAAAACTTACCTAATAAATGTTTCCCACTGTCAGTGTTCTGAAATGAACTAAAATCAAATGAAGTTAAAATTACTTTTGAAATACAAGAACAAAAGCAGATGCAATTGTGCAACATATTTATTCAAATCTGAAGATTCAGTGAATAATTAATGTTTTAACATGTTGATAACCGCTGAAGCCTTAAGGATACAGCAGTTTGCATTAGGTTAATCTGCACTTGTTTAGACATGCTTTGTGTGTTTCTCTGGCACAGGTAAAAGGTGGAGCTTTTATGAAACCTGCAGTACTGGCGCTTGATCTTGAATTGCGTAGCTAAAGCTTACGGGGCAGGTTGTGCCGTGTTTACGTTAGTTTTAAAATCTGAATCTAATACATGCTCTCCAGAATTTCAGTGCAGGAGTTTTGCACTGCTTTGCTGTACTGCAAGATGAGGCTGGTCTATAAAACGTTTCTGCCGTTGCACACTCCATCATACAACTATTGATAAAACAGGAATAGTACATCTGATGACATCAGCATGGGTGAGTTTGTAGTAGCTTGGAAATTAGTTGAAATATAAATGCATAACTTAGTGTCTAAATATGCTCTGAAGGAAGAAATATCAGTCAGTATGCAATCATCAATGTAACATCTTATTTACCATTCAGCCGCATCTGTCATAGTGCAATTATTACTGTTAATGTCTCCTTAAAAGACAACAAAAAGAAGTTGCCTTGCTTTGTTGGGGTTGATCGGCCATCTGAAAGGTCTCATGGGAAGAAACTTGGATTTCAAGGTGAGGTGATGCACACTATTTAAAACTAAATAATGCACATAATAATAATGCACACACATACATACATACAAACTGACATACAGTAGCAGTGCAGTCTTGCTAAAAAATTGACTAATATATTTGATAAACATAATGAAAGTCACTTGATGCTATATAATATTTCTGCAATAATGCTTTTATGTGAATTTTATTTTATTTTTCTATTATCTTGAATTTTTCTCAGTACTGGGTTGCAGCTGGAAGGATATCTGCTGCGTAAAACATATGCTGGAAAAGTTGGCGGTTCATTCTGCTTTGGTGACACCTGATGAATAAAGGGACTAAGCCGAAGGAAAATAAATAAAATAATTATCTTGAATCAGTATAAAGCAGTTTATTCATCATATTTGTCTCTGCTAAATGTCAGTCAAAAGCTATTTCCCTGTTTCTGTTGTTCACTCAAAGGGAGGTGTTGTCTCTAATGATTTATTGTACGACCAACACCTCCCAAAACACATTAAACACAAGGTGTGAACTTTATACAATACAAACATTCCAGATTGTTCCAGATTACTAAATTGTTTTTTTTTAATTGTTTTTTTTATTTAGTTAAAGGAGGTCATCAGTAAAGATGAATGTTGAAATCTTTTTGAGGTAAATCAACAATTGATTAGTCATTCAATTCCACTTTCGGTACAGCAGAGGGAACACCAAAAGAATGCTTCCTCTTTATTTAAAAATGGTGTGGTTAACAAATCATGTTGATTTTTAAAGAAATTCAATAATAGGTTGTTTGCTCCTAAGGAAAAAATTTTTTTCCAAGCTAATGCTGTAAACTACTTTATATAGCCCTTTTTTTTACAGTACTAAAATATCATTCATTCATTAATTTTCTTGTCGGCTTAGTCCCTTTATTAATCCGGGGTCGCCACAGCAGAATGAACCGCCAACTTATCCAGTACATTTTTAAGCAACTGATGCCCTTTCAGCCGCAACCCACACAATCATACTCTACGGACAATTCAGCCTACACAATTTACCTGTAACGCATATCTTTGGACTGCGGGGGAAACCGTAGCACACCCACGTGAACGCAGGGAGAACATGCAAACTCCACACAGAAACGCCAACTGAGCCAAGGTTCGAACCAGCGACCTCCTTGCTGTGAGGCGACAGCACTACCTACTGCACCACTGCTTTGCCAGTACTAAAATATGAATTACTAAAATTTATTATTATTATTACTACGGCATTTCCGTGTGGAGTTTGTATGGTCTCCCACTGTTGCTGAGGGTTTCCTCCGGGTGCTCCGGTTTCCCTCACAACCCAAAGATATGCGCTTGGTGAATTGGATGAACTAAATTTACCATAGTGTATGTGTGTGTGTAAATGTGAGAGTGAATGGGTGTTTCCCAATACTGGGTTGCTGCTGGAAGGGCATCTGCTGCGTAAAACATATGACGGAAAAGTTGGCGGTTCATTACGCTGTGGCGACTCCTGATAATTAAAGGACTAAGCCGAAGTAAAACGAATGAGTGAATTGACAATAGAACCCTACACAATGAAACCCAATAAGCCTATTATAATTTTATGTAATAATTTGTGAACTCAAATATAGTAAGTTCTCATTCATTCCTCATCAATATTGTTTTCTCATGATTTAAGGTATTATATTTCTTTACAGTTTCTCTAATAAGTACAATGAACTTCAGTAAAGTTTGAGTGGAATATACTTGTTGTATTGGCTAAATTTAATTGTAACTGTTTACACCACAACTTTTACATTGTAGTATAGAAATAATTAAAAACTCAACTTAAAAAAAGGGCAACAAGTCTAAATATCTAAATGTAATGATTAATTGTGAACCGTCAGCATTTAATGACTAGAAAATATTAGATTGTTAGGTTTTACACTGCAACTTTTACATTTAGTTTAGAAAAATAAAAAAGATCAACCTTAAAAGTTAAACTAGCCTAAACATCTGAATGTAATGATTAATTGTGATCTGTCATTTAATGTTTGGATGTCTTATTAAAATGGACATACACTGAAACATAAGCATTTGTTTCCTATTAAAAGTAAAAAAAAAAAAAAGTTAAAAGAGTAGAACTTGCCCTTATTTCTTTTTTTTCCCTCTCTTAATTCCTTTTGTATCATATTATTATTTAGTTGTATTTCATTTTGATATTACACATATATATATATTTTATAGAGCCTAAATGTACACTCACTGGCCAGTTTTTTAGGTACACCTTACTTGTACTGGGTTGGACCCCTTTTTTCGTTTAGAACTATCTTAATCCTTCGTGGCATAGATTTAACTGGAATTATTCTATTTGGTATTATTTGGTACTGAAAATATTCCTTTTTGCTTCATATTGACATGATAGCATCACGCAGTTGCTGCAGATTTGTCGGCTGCACATCCATGATATGAATCTCTTGTTCCACCACATCCCAAAGGTGCTTTATTGGATTGAGTTCTGGTGACTGTGAAGGCCGTTTGAGTACAGTGTAATTGTCATGTTAAAAAAAAGTCTGAGTTGATTCGCGCTTTATGACATGGCACGTTATCCTGTTGGAAGTAGCCATTAGAAGATGGGTACACTGTGGTCATAAAGGGATGGACATGGTCAGCAACAATACTGTGACATTGACACGATGGACAATTGGTACTAATGGGCCCAAAATGTGCCAAGCAAATATCCCCCACACCATTACACTACCACCACCAGCCTAACCCATTGATACAAAGCAGAATGGATCCATGCTTTTATATTGTTGACGCCAAATTCTGACCCTACCATCCAAATGTTGCAGCAGAAATCAAAACTCATCAAGCCAGGCAACGTTTTTCCAATCTTCTATTGTCCAATTTTGGTAAGCCTGTGCAAATTGTAGCCTCAGTTTCCTGTTTTTAGCTGACAGGAGTGGCACTCGGTGTGGTCTTCTGCTGCTGTAGTCCATCCGCCTCAAGGTTTGTCATGTTGTGCACTCAGAGATGCTCTTCTGCATACCTCAGTTGTAATGAGTGGTTATTTGAGTTACTGTTGCTTTTTTATCAGCTGGAACCAGTCTGGCCATTCTCCTCACCTCTGGCATCAACAAGGCATTTACGCCCACAGAACTGCCACTCATTGGATAATTTCTCTTTTTTGGACCTTTCTCTGTAAACCCTAGAGATAGTTGTGCATGAAAATCCCATTAGATCAGCAGTTTCGGAAATCCACAGACCAGCCCCTCTGGCAACAACAACCATGCCACATTCAAAGTCACTTAAGTCACCTTTCTTCCCCATTTTGATGCAGCAGATCATCTTAACCATGTCTACATGCCTAAATGCATGGAGTTTCTGCCATTTGATTGGCTGATTAGTAATTTGCATTGACGAATAGTTGGACAGGTGTACCTAATAAAGTGGCCGGTGAGTGTACAGTATATGTATGGTTTTGTTTGTTGTCTAAAAAAGAAAGTTAAAAACTATCTGTATTGCATGTTTTATATCTAACATGTTTAATAAAAGCTCTTTTGTGGTAAAAAGTAACAAAATGCCAAGCTTCTTTCAATTATTGGACAGGTTGTGCCCTTTATAATGTGTAGTGAAGTTTAACTCATGCCACATCAGAAACAGCATGCACTAACAGCTCTATCTATCAAACTATGGATATATAGGTTATTATTATTTCACTGAGTACATTTAATTGATGTAAAATTAAACACTTTTAAAAGAGACTGCAGCAGCACCATAAAATGACACACAGTCTTATGCACTTCCTCTGTGCTTGACAAATCACTTTCTGGGTTAAAAATGACACTGGGTTATATGTCAAGTGTAAAAGCGCATTAGTATTTGATAGCTGAACTCTAAATAAATTCGCAGGAAACTGAGCTGATAACTCTACCCATCCCAAAGCGTTCCCTCATTGTGTGCTGCTGATATAGAAGCGTGTGAATGATGACTGTCAAAAGATCAGTTCAAACACCCACTCCTTCTCTCTTTGTGGGTCAGTCGGTCAACAGCGACATCTCGGAGACATTATCCTGATATAAAATAACCAGAGCGTCTTATTCATAGTGAGTGAGGCCATGTTTAGAATTTAATATGAGAGAGTGAGAACTCTTTTAGAGGTGCAGCAGGCTGGCAGAGAGAATCAAGCTGGTGGTTGAGTTTGTCTTGTGGCTTTCGCTTATTTGAGAAGAAAGTCCTTGTAGTTGATTTGATTACACTTAGACAGACTTTGAGAGATTGTATAGTTTTGTCGAAGAAGAATGGAGGATGTGGATTGTGAAAGAATGGAGGATAAAGATGTTCTTCACACTGCAGATGAGCTCATTGACTTTGTGGAGCTATATAACGGTAAATGTGCTGTAAACATGCTATATAATGTGACTTTTAGGCCTTTGTTGCATTTCATGTCGACGGTGTGTAAGTTAATACTACAAAAGTTTGATTTCAGCAATGAATGAATGAATTTGTGCATGTTTTTCCCCCCCAGTTTATGAATACGTTTTCATTTTACATTTTAAAATGAAATGACAAAAAGTCATAACAACATTTTTTTTGCTACTTTAACTTACTTTCAGAAGTTACTTTGGTTTCAACTTTTTTTTGTTGTACAGTAGTACACACTTTACATTAAGTTTGTTAATGTATTTGAATAGTTCAGATGCAAAAACCTCTAAGTGCTGTCTTAAATCTTTTTCCTAATATAAGCATTTTTCTCGAGATCCTATATGTTTGTGTTCAGTTATTCCGCTTGAAAGGCAATGCAAAGAACATATTATTTGCTTTAGAAATTAGCTCATTGACTTTGTGGAGCTATATCACGGTAAATGTGCTGTAAACATGCTGTATAATGTGACTTTTAGGTCTTTGTTGCATTTGATGTGGACAGTGTGTCAGTTAATACTACAAAAGTTTGTTTTCACGAATGAATTAATTAATTTGTACATGTTTTTTTCCTGTTTATGAATACATTTTCATTTTACATTTTAAAATGAAATGACAAAAAGTCATAACAACCATTTATTTGCTACTTTAACGTTCTTTGAGAGGTTACTTTGGTTTCAACTTTTTTGTTGTTGTACATACTTTACATCAAAGTTTATTAATGCATTCAAAGAGTTCAGATGCGAAAACCTCTAAGTGTCTTCTTACATTTTTTCTAAAAGAAGCATTTTTCTTCAGATCCTATATGTTTGTGTTCAGTTCTTCCACTTGAAAGGCAATGCAAAGAACATATTATTTGCCGTAGAAGTGAGCTAATTGACTGTGGAGCTATAAAACGGTAAATGTGCTGTAAACATACTGTATAATGTGACTTTTAGGTCTTTGTTGCATTTGATGTGGACAGTTGGTGTGCGTCAGTTAATACTACAAAAGTTTGTTTTCATGAATGAATGAATGAATTAATTTTTACATGTTTTTTCTGACTTAAAAATTTTCATTTTTCATTGTGAAATGATATGGCAAAAAGTAATTTTTTTTGTTATTTTAACTTACTTTGAAAAGTTGCCTAGGTCCCAACAATTTTTTTGTTGTACACACTTTACAATAAGGTTCTTAAGGTATTTGAAGAGTTCAGATGAAAAAACCTCTTAGTGCCATCTGAAATTCTGTTCTAAAATGAGCATTTTTTTCAGGATCCTTTGTTTGTCTTTAGTTATTTCACTTTAAAGGCAATGCAAAGAACATAATATTTGCCGTAAAAGTGGATTTCCTGAACATACACACAGAGAAAAATTTCCACTTTAGAAAAAAATTCAGATGGCATTTAGACGTTTTTGCATCTGAGCTTTTCATTCATCAACATGAACAAACAATGCCCAATACATTTATTACAGTATTTATTAATCTTTGGTGATGTTAGTTAATGGAAATAAAGCTGTTTATTGTTACACTTAAAAAAATAATCTTGCTGCTTGTTCAAACTACTTATCCAAAGTGAGCTGAAAGAACTCATTTTCTGAGATTTTTTTGGGACAACTTAATTGTTTTAGGTTTAATTTTCTTAAATGTGTTAGGTTAACTTGAATATATTAAGTTAAGTTAACACATTTAGGTAGATTAAACCTAAAACAATTAAGTTGTCCCAAAAAAATCTCCCGAAAAATGTTGGGACAACGTTAATGAATTGTGTGGAACCCTGCAGGTTTTACAGTGTAGTTCATGTTAACTCTGAGAGCATTAATGTTTAAAAGCATGAATTTGGCTTTTAATAATGTATTAATAAATATTGAGCTCTGATTAGGTACACTGTAAAACCCAAAAAGTTAAGATAACTCAAACCATTTGAGGAAACCGATTGCAACAAACCATTTAAGTTCAGAAACGAATCCTAATGAGTACTGTTAACACAATCCATTTGAGTAATGAAGCAATTTGAGCACAGTAAAACCTAGTAAAAACCAGTCTTTTCTAAACCAGTCTATTCTAAAACCCTAGTAAACCAGTTTATTCATAGACTGAGCAAATTCAGCTAAATGCAGCTCACAGAGATTCAGTTTGAACAATATAATGATTATATAATCTAATATATTATATAATTATATAATCTAATATATAATATATAATCTAATATATAATCATTATATAATCATTATATTGTATAATTAACAATATAAGGATTATTCGCTCATTATGACTGTATGAACTGGGTTTCATGTTTTCACTCTCTGCTCTTCCCTCAGTGGAGCAGGAACAAATTCAGAAGAGAACCTTCACCAACTGGATTAATGCCCAGCTGTCTAAGGTGAGGGTCAAAGTTCAACCGCTCCTAAACCTGATTTAGAAACCCTACAGCCCTGTTAGACTGTGTTATGTAATCGCCATGAACTTCATTTGCTATATTTTGAGTTATTTGTTCTGACTAACAAATAACACTTTTTAAAATGCATTTAAACTACAGATTAATGACACACATGGAAATGCTTGTTGGCCGAGGTCATTCCTGACCATTCTCCAATAGCGCAGGGGGAATGAGGGGTGGGCAGGGGGTAAATATAATCTCCTCAAACATGAGCCAGAAAGATAGACAGCAACAGGAGTTGTTCAGCGCACACATTCACCAGCACACATATTCACACCCACAGCTACTTATAAAGTGAGCAAATGACAAGACATGACTGGGACGGGTGTGTGTTTTGAAGTAAAGCACGTCAGGGCGTTATTATTTTGGATAGCTTCGTATGTTTGTCTCTTCCTCCACAGTCATTAGAATATTAGCTGATGTATTGCTAATGCCTGGAGCTGTCAGTTTTATGTAAAAGGTTTTAAAAGGATGAGTTCACACAAGCTTGTTTGATTTGTCCTCTAGACATGTCTGAAAATCTGCTGTGAAGAGACTCTTGTTGAAACTGACGCAAATAGATACTATGTTGTTGAATACAAAATAAATTGAACATAACTATTTTAAGATTTTAGATAAGAATACAAAAAGACCATTCATATGTGCAATCATTTGATAAAATCACTCATGAAACATATCTTTAAAAAGTTAATCACATGAAATTGACATGATTTTAATTGAATGTTTAAGGGCTAATGGGCTATATGCACAGAAAGTGTTTTTCAGCTACTGATAAACTTCCAGTAAAAGGTTTATGTGACTATTTTCAATTTCATAGGGTTCCTTTACAGTGTTGATATTGTGATGTTATTCAAATATTTTTTGGTTAAATTAGTATTCATTTAGTTTTTCAAGTGTAATACAAGATGAAAGACCAAAATTTAAGTGCCGTCAGGAGAAGCAGGCGAGTGTAGAAACTCCATTTAAAATACTGTGGTAAAACAAATATGCATATTTTAATGACATGGCCTGGAACAATAGAATGGAATGGGTTCAGTGCTTCTTGTCTGGTCTGAGACCCACTTTATCGGATCTTAGTCAGGTAATGAAGATCACTGCTTTTTTAAAATAATCACACCTTAAATACAGCAATTTTGTAATGGCATGACAATTCACTTAGAAGTGTTTAAGCTGGCATATCAAAAACTGAAGTCTGTGTTCATATACAGTGCATCCGTAAAGTATTCATAGCGATTCACTTGTTTTTTTTTTATGTTACAGTCTTATTCCAAAATGAATAAATTAATTTATTTCCTCAAAATTCTACACACAATAGCCCATAATGACAATGTGAAAAAATATTTTTTGAAATTGTTGAAAATTTATTGAACCCTGAAAAATCACATGTGCAGAAGTATTCACAGCCTTTGCTCAATACTTTGTTGATGCATCTTTGGCAGCAATTACTGCCTCAAGTCTTTTTGAATACGATGCCACAAGCTTGGCACACCTATCTTTGGGAATTTTTGCCTATTCCTCTTTGCAGTACCTCTCAAGCTCTATTAGGTTTGGTGGAAAGCAACGAAGTACAGTCATTTTCAGATCTCTCCAGTAATGTTTAATAGGATTTAGGTCTGGGCTCTGGCTGGGCGACTCAAGGACATTCACAGAGTTGTTGTGAGGCCACTCCATTGATATTTTGGCGATGTGCTTTGGGTCATTGTCCTGCTGAAAGATGAACCGTCGCCCCAGTCTGAGGTCAAGAGCACTCTGAGGCAGGTTTTCATTCAGGATGTCTCTGTACATTGCTGCATTCATCTTTCCCTCTATCCTGACTAGTCTTCCAGTTCCTGCTGCTGAACAACATTCCCACAGCTTGATGCTGCCACCACAATGCTTCTCTGTAGGGATGGTATTAGCCTGGTGATGAGTGGTGCCTGGTTTTCTCCAAATGTAGCGCCTGGCATTCACTCCAAAGAGTTCAATTTTAGTCTCATCAGACCAGTTATTTTGTTTCTAATGGTTTGAGAGTCCTTCAGATGCCTTTTGGCAAATTCCAGGTGGGGAGTGACTTCCTTCTGATGACTCTACCATACAGGCCTGATTGGTATATTGCTGCACAGATGTCCTTCTGTAAGGTTCTCCTCTCTCCACAGAAAAACACTGTAGCTCAGACAGAGTAACCATCACCTCATCTTAGCTGGCTGGCCAGCTCTAGGAAGAGTCCTGGTAATTCTAAACATCTTTCTCTTACAGATGGTGGAGGTCACTGTGCTCATTGGAACTTTCAGAACAGCAGAAATTTGTATGTAACCTTCCCCAGCCTTGTGCCTTGAGACAATCCTGTCTCGGAGTTCTACAGGCAATTCCTTTGTCTTCATGCTTGGTTTGTGCTTTCACATGCACTGCCAACCCGGGGACCTTATATAGACAGGTGTATGCCATTTCAAATCATGTCCAATCAACTGAATTTACCACAGGTGAACTCCAATTAAGCTGCTGAAACATCTCAAGAATGATCAGTGGAAACAGAATGTACCCGAGCTCATTTTGTTTCGCGGTAAAGGCTGTGAATACCTATGTACATGTGATTTACATTGCCATTATGGGGTAATGTGTGTAGAATTTTGAGAAAATAAACTAATTTAATCCACTACGACTGTAACATGAAAAAAGTGGAAAAAAGCGCTATGAATACTTTCCGGATGCACTGTACCCAGTTCACAACAATATAAATTTGGTATAAAGTGAGATTATGTTGGTAAATATGATGTGCATGACTGCTGTGAACATTTTTTTTCTAGCTATAATGTGTTTTGTCATTATTTGTGGTAAGATATAGCCAAACCAGTTTTTGTGTGGTTTACTTGTGGTTTAGTTATGACGTTATATACAGTACCATGTCCATTTGGGTGTTTAATATGACATATTTGATTGTGCTTCCTCAGAGGAGTCCTCCAGTTACAGTGGTGGATCTTTTCAATGAATTCAGAGATGGAAGCAGACTTTTGGACCTGCTGGAGGTCATGAGTGGTCAGAGAATCGTAAGTGGATAGTTAGTTTTCAATAACCAAAGTGTATCTATATGTATTTACTCTATGTTGACCATTTCAGATGCTATTGGCCCATGAATATTTCCTGCTAGTTTTCAAACTATTTTTTAACTGCAACAAGAGGCAATTTAATAATTTCTTAATGTTAAAACAGCTGTCAGAACATTATTTATCAATATGTGGACTTTTTTGGATTCTCAGAAGCTATAGAAAATAAAAATGTAAAACAGGAAATACATTAGGATCATTGTTATTGTTTACATCCCTCAAAATGGTCTATACTGTATGAACACACGCACTCCAAATGTGATTCAAAATGTTTGAGTACTAGCAATGAGCATTGACTAGGCTTGCACAATGCAGAACAAACTTATTTGATCATGAATAATGAATCTCAGAATGGCAAAATATTAATAAAGTAAACTTATTTTCTAATAATAAAATACAACCTTTATTTCAGAGCCGAGAGAAAAGAAGAGGGACATTTCAGCACAGATCTAACATTGAGAAAGCTCTAGCGTTCCTTAAGAAGAAATCGGTAAGATGCACCAGCTATTGAAACTCAGGAAAAAAGTAACAATACATTTCAAAGGATGTTTACAGTCTTCTGTTTTTCCTCCCAAATTAAAAGAGCTCAGTTTGTAAGGGAGAGAACTTAAATGTAATTGTGTGCATTCCATTTTAATTGCAAGAATATGTTTATGAAATCCTTTTGTATTGAAAAATCAATTATATTAGTTTGTTCAGGCTTGGGGTGTTTTTGTTTAGTGGGGATAAATATATAATAATAAATGTTGAAATTAGGTGTAAACATCATTGTCCCATATATACTGTAGATCAAACTAGTCAACATCAATGTCTCGGATATCATGGATGGCAAACCATCCATCATTTTGGGTCTGGTCTGGACAATTATCATGCACATTCATGTAAGTTTACTCAATATTAATATTAAGATTTCATTATTTATAAATACAAACACTCATGGTAAGTAATTGTCAGTTTTGGTGTTTGATTTTTCTGCTGTGTCTTCTATATTGTTTAGATTGAAGAATTGGCCAGCACATTGTCCTTCAGCTCCCGTCAGTCTTCTCTGGAGTCGCTGGCGAGTTTGGACACTCGTTCGACCAACAGCAGTGCCCGCAGCAGTCCAGTGCCACCCCGTGGTTCACCCTTACATGCCCGTTTTCGCGTATCAGCCAAGAAAGCCCTGCTGCTGTGGGTCAGAGAGCAGTGCCAGCGGTGAGGAACAATCTGCTTCAATAAATTGATGGGAACGGACAAATTCTGAACCTGTACTGTGAAACCGATCATCTCATGTTTGTTTTTTCTCAGGGCTGGATGTACTCTGAATGTGAAGGATTTCAAGGTGAGCTGGAGGAGTGGAGTTGTGTTTTTGGCGATACTTCATGCTCTAAGGCCAAATATAGTTGACCTAACCAGAGCTCGAACAAGAACAAACAGACAAAACCTGGAGGAAGCCTTCCACATTGCTGAGAGAGAACTTCA
The DNA here is from genome assembly GCF_052040795.2 of Danio rerio. NCBI lineage: Eukaryota > Metazoa > Chordata > Actinopteri > Cypriniformes > Danionidae > Danio > Danio rerio. The sequence goes on along the minus strand of NC_141033.1, from coordinate 39,874,636 downwards.
TATACCCAGACTACTAGATCCAGCAGGTAAGTCTGTTAGGCCTTGAAAATGTATGCTTTGTATGTGCAGTATATCAATCAAACAGCAGTTGTATATTTGTATTTCAGATGTTGATGTTAGAGATCCTGATGAAAAGTCTATCATGACTTACGTTGCTCAGTTCCTGCAGTATTCTAAAGATGCTTCAGTTTCTGATGAAGAAATGCAGGTTAGATACACACACGTTGTATTGGTGGTTTACGAGGACTTTGCATAGGCATAATGTATTTTATGCCATAAAAACATCTTGTTATATGGCCTTACCTCACCCCTACCCCTAAACCTAAAATCACAGGAAACCTGAGGCAAAATTTGAATGTGAAAAGACACCATTAAGTATTTAAGCATTTTGAATTATGAGGACACAAGGCATGTCCTCGTAAATCACCTTAATGGAGTACAACTAGGTAATACCTTGGTCATTATACAAATTTCTGTCCTTGTAAACCACCAAAACCAGTACACACACACAGACACTGACACACACTTTAAGCACTTGTCACCGAGTTCACTGGCTTGATTGAAACAAACAGCTTTTTCATCTAAAAAAAGTGTAAATGCTGCCATCTGAACTTTGGTGTGCCTCAGAATATCAGATTGACACCTTTGGAAAAGTGTGTTTCAATCCACCTCCACATGAACTCTAGTGAGGTTTGACTAAAATATGAACTCAAAACAGGTCAAAATCACTCACTCACTTTTCCTACGGCTTAGTCCAGGGTTTATCAAGAGTTGCCACAGTGGAATTGACAACCAATTACTCTGTTATATGTTTTATGCAGCAGATGCCCTTCCAGCCGCAACCCAGCACTGAGAGTACACTAACTAGTCAAACTTCAGTGCTGGGAAACACACACTCTCTCATTCACACACTCACATACTATAGCCAATTTTAGGTAATCAAATTCACCTATAGCACAAATTCACTTATAGTTTTTGGACTGTGGGTGAAACCGGAGACCCTGGAGGAAACCCAAGTGAACATAGGGAGAACATGCAAACTCCATATAGAAAGCCGTCCTGGTCCAGCCGGGACTCGAACCAGTGACTTTTTTTCTGTGAGGTGACAGAAACTAAAACAAAAACTAAAAACAAGATTTGATGTCACAAGACCAAAGAAAAGAGACGCTGTGTCCCAATTCACATTTTATCCATCCTAAATAGTATTCAAAAATAAAATTAGTATGTCCCAAATCATATAATGTTGAAAAGAGCATGCCAAAGGTTAACGGATGGTTTACTACAGTATTTACGGTAAAAACTTGAAGTGTAGAAGCGTCCATACTCTATCCACTAATATTGACCACAATACATTGCATGTTGGCCGTGAATTTGTTTAGAACAAACTTGGGTAAAAAGTGTTAACGAACTACAAACATGGCGGACGCGTGAGACCAACCGTCAAGTAGAAAAAAAGAGAAAAGACACTTTGATAAAGTTGTTTGAATGACTGTTAATTACTATCTAGCCAACTAGAACATGTTTAAACCATGCTTTCCATGTTACAATGTGAATCGAGATATGTTCAAAATGTGTGGACATTAACTTCTGAATGCATAATTACTCAAAGACCTGAGGAGATTTTCCTTAATGAAAGACTTGAAAATGGCAGATTAAGGTAGGCAATTAAATATTAAAGAAATGTGGATAATGTATCGAGATGATTGACAGGGGACGTAACTACGCAACACAACAATCTGTTGAGGAGGAAGTAGTATGTGCCAAAGCTGGCATGCTCTTCTGTTAAACACTCAAAAGTATATACTTTTTCTTTAGTAAATAAGTACATACTTTTAGGGCTGTAGTATTAGTATGTGAATTGGGATGCAGCAAGAGAGTGCTCAATCATACCTGTTTTTTGTCATATGCTGCTAATTATATGCAGGACACCCAGCACATAGCATTATTTTGCATGTTTAGTCAGTTTTGTTGCAAAATATATGTTATTTTATTTGTTTTATAGCTTTAGTTTTGGTCTTAATATTGATAGTGTGAATGCTAAGCGAAGCAGAACTAAATGTTTTCTTTTCTTCTTTGCTCTCACAAGTGTGAACACACTCTAAATGCTCAAATGATTCATTACACTTTCACATCTCTTTCTCTTTCCTTTGTTTCACTTTGCTTTCTTTTTTCCTCTGGATGGTGGTTTAGTTTCTCACTCCTCCTCAGCGTCTTTCTCCTGTCAATCTGCCTTCAGACTTCACTCCTTCTATTGCTGCGTCACCTGTAAGACAGGTACATCTGTCTCTCACTGTTATTTATATGGTGCTGGATTCATTCATTAGCTGCCTTTTTCTCTTATAGCTTGACAAAGGTGTGCTAGTTGTATTCATTCATTTATACAGTGTCAGGGTTATTCATAATTGTTTATGAAAGGTTCATTTTGACTAGTTTAGCCTGTTTGTAATCTAAATAGCGTGAGTAAATAGGGTATTTATTACAAGTGGAGTGGTTGGCACATGATTCATTTTCAAGACTTGCTTTTTTTATAATTATGAGAGTTGAAAATCTAATTTAAAAGAGTAAATAAGAAAAGTATTATGCTTAAGTGTGTTGTCAGAAATTCTTGTTGATGGAGGCTACATCTGCATTAATGCAGATATATTTAAAATGGTGTTTTGTTTCAAAAATGTTCTTCATCCATACTGGTGTTTAAGCTTTTTCCAAAGCTCCATACCTGCATTGAAATGTTAAAAATGCTAAATAGTATAACTGAAAGCTCAATGTGATGATACTAGGACTAACTAAAAAATTCAAACTGTTGTTCTGACACAATCATATTGTCTAACCACACTTATTATTGTGTGATTTGAACTAGGTCATACTTAGAGCCAGACAGAATCTGCAGACTTTTTTTTTTATTTCTGCTGAGAATTTTGTGAAAAATCTGTGGATTTATGCTGAATGATTTTAAAAGTATCATAATGAAAAACTTAACATATGAAATAAAAAATAGTATGTTTAACTTTTGTTAATGTTTACTATACAAATCCTATTAGATCCACTTATTTGTTAAACAAAGCAAGTCTCTCATAATATATCTACTCTGTAAAAAATGCAGGGTTCCACTCAATTAATTCATGTTGTCCCAACACAAATCAATTAAATTAACTTAACACTTTTAACAAATTTATGTGGATTGAACATAAAAAAAATAAGTTGTCCCAATGAAATCTCAAGAATTGTGTTGTTTCAGCTAGATAGGTAGTTTGAACAAGCAAAAAAATAAAATTTTTTTGAGGGTTTAAAGGACAGAAAATATTACTTTACAAACTGTATTGTAAATAAATCAAATGAACATTTTATTATTACTATTATTATATCACAATAATATTAGTGAAATTAATTTAAAAACTGAATAAAAATAAATTTACACACATTTACACAAGTAAACAGGGCCGGAGTGGGACTCTTTTTCAGCCCTGGAGTTTCAAGACTCAGACCGGCCCACCTCAGTTCACCACTGACTATATTAAAATAAGGTTATTTCCAATTCAGTTTCTAATTACACTATCACGTCTTTTTTTGAGAAAACAGCTCTTTTAGAACTTCAAATGTTCAACAACCCTTACAGTATTATGTCTTAACAATAAAAATGAAAAAAAAAAAATTGTTACTCAGACAAGGACCAAACCCAGGTTGGCCGCGTAATAATCTAACGTACTAACCACTGTACCACAACAGCTGTACATTGAATGGTGACTTATCTAGTTATATCATCTTTACCCTGCAGGCTGCATCCTGCTCACGAGGCTACGAGAAAATAGATAAAAAGAGCAGAGCTGCGGTAAAATAATGAATAAGAAGGCTGTGGTCAAGTAAATAAATAAAGTATTTTTAAAAAGTGTGACTGCTGAGAGCTACAGATTCTGGAACTAGGGACACCGGCCCTTGTGGCCAAAAAACGGACCGGCCCACCGGGAATTCTCCCGGTCCTCCCGATTAGCCAATCCGGGCCTGCAAGTAAATACATTGATGGGGATATCTGGAGATTTCTGCGCATGCAGATTCTGTGTGGGCTTAGTCATACTGTACCACCATTCACACTAGTTCAACTCCCCATGTTTTGTCACAGGACAGCAATTGGAAGTACACTTTCTGTCTTCTGTTATATTATAGCATATATTTACATGTATATAACAGCCTGTACTCATGAGAAAATGTAAGTATGTTACGTTTTGTCAGTTTAGTGGCTAATTTGTTCCGAGTTCAGTTGTACGAAAATGTTCGATTTTAAAAAGAAGGCCCGGCACCCAACCACACTCCTAAACTCAACCGTCATTGGGTGATGAGCAAATCGTACTAATTTTACGAATTAGATCGTATGAATTCATACAAATTAGCCAATAAATCAAAAAAGTATGAATTGCCATGAGATTGCGTTGGAATATACTGTAAACCACATGTATCATTTTTAAAGGCAACACTGCAATGCAAAGTTATTTATTTACTTGGTAGAACATTTTCAAAAAGCTCAGGTTTTGCAGGACAAAAGCACCCTTAGTGTGGACAGAGGGCCCAAATTTAGAGACAAAGATGGTATTTCAAATGTTTCCAGATTAATGTAGTTTGTTTACCTTCTGGGTGGGTGTGATTTTGCCAAGTACGATGCGATCCTAGGTTAACATCTATTTTTATCCTGGAACGTCATATTTGTTGGAAAATGAAGACCATACCTAATCTTAACCCAATAAACCCAACCATGACTATAAAATATTCCCAGAATCAGAGGGGAATAATTGTTGGATAACAATCATGTAGAAGTGCATAACCCGAACTGTAAGCCTAAACTTAAAATAATCTATAAAATTTCCTCTCAATTCTGATTGACTGATTGGAAAGTTTTTTCAGAATCAACGTTGATGTCGATCCAGGAACATGTTCTACTAGGTGAAATCACACTAATTATCCTTTCTGACTGGAAAGTTTGATTGTTTTGATTTTTGTTATGGTCGATTTTAATTGTTTCTTTGTTTTTTTTTTACATGATTTGTTTTTGACCAGGCCCACTTGTTTATACCATGTCCAATCAAATCAGGTTCTCCCCAATCACCTGAGATAGCAGTTAAATCAGCTGCCCCTGGGGTAAAATATCAAAACCCCCTCTTTTTTCTGCCCAGTTTTGCTGCCCGATTTTGCTTGTATAAACATGCTGATAACTATAAACTCAATCATGAAGATAATCTCAGAAATTAGAAAGCTAATCCATTAAAACCAGTAATTGATGGAGATAATCATTTAATTTAAATGAAATAACTCATTTTATAAAGCAGCACTTGTGTTTGAAGACACTAATACACTGGACTTGAGCATTTTAATTATAGACATGCTGAGAAAGCTGGTGTGTGTCTAGAACTTGTTTCCTCTAGAGACCTGCAGTACTAATTTCTGACTGCTTTACTGTTTAGTGTGTAATACAGCTGGCATTTAAGATTTAATCCAAATTTAATCCATATAATTTATTTCAGATTTTGACTGATGGAATTTTTTTGTTTTGTATTACTGACTTCAATGACTAAAACTGCCCAATTGGTAACAAAATCAAGCAAAATTGGTGAGTTGTTGATTTATTTGTTTTTGTTTCTGTTTATCCAGACTTCAACTAATCAGAAGGCTCAGGAGGTCACATGCTGGTTGGATCAGGCCTATCAGGAGCTGATAGAAGGGTGGGACTCCACAGAGGGAGAGAGCTATGCTGAAAGATATCAGGTAAGACTAGAATTAATTAGTAGAATTTAATTTTATTTAATTATTTTTGAATTCGTTCATTTATTTTATTTTCCTTAGATTTATTTTATTTAGTTTATTTTAGTTTAAATGTTATTATTATGTATTTACTTTATTTTATTTTATTTTATTATTATTGTATATATATATATATATATATATATATATATATATATATATATATATATATATATATATATATATATATATATATATATATATATATATATATAATTATTTTTTTTTAGTTTTGTTTTGTTTTATTTTATTATTATTTATTTATTCTTTTATTATTTTTTGATTTATTTTATTTTATTACTTATTTATTTTTATAATTTTTATAATTATTAATAGTTTTTTCATTTTATTAATTAATTTATTTAACTTAATTTAGCTTTATTTTAATGAGTTTAGTTTTGTTTAGTTTTTTATTATTATTTTTATTTAATTTTTATTTAATTTAATTTTATTCATTTATTTTATTATTTGTTTTTATTTGATTTTATTTAGTTTTATTTTATTATTATTTATTTTTTATTTCATTATGATTTAATTAATTTTAATGGTTTTATTTATTTTTATTTTTATTCATTTATTTATTTTTTATATATATATTTAATCTTGTTTACCAATGCTTTGCTTCTGAATTTTGTTATATAATCACATTTTTATACCTGTTATGTCATATTGACAGTGATGAGAATGAAATGTACACATTTGCATTGGTTTTGTTGTACACGATGATTTATTTTTGCATTAATGTTTATTTACATTTGTTTCAGGTTTTTCATACCTTTATTGTGTCATTTAATGAACAACGCCGGCCCGTGATGCCACTTTTAACAGCAATGAAGAGGACACCCCAACTCAGTGCTGAGCAGAAAGCTCTCAGAAGATCATGGGACACTCTCGCTGAAAAGGTCAGAGGTCAAAACAAAAATGCATGCACTTTGCACTTAGAGAACAGAAATGCATAGACATCTTATGCTAATTTGTACTGATGTGTGCATCTATGGTAGCTGCGTGAGTACAAAACAGAGCTGGACCTGACTCTCCCATCACCGCTGGACACTGTGGGCCGCTGGTTGTTGCGTATTGAAGAGGTTTTATCTGCTGAAGAGACAGAGCCAATGGATCATGCACGAGCAGCCGAGGAGGCCCGGGAGAAACTGGAGATATTGAAGGTTTGTCTTGCTTCTTTTCGTTCATTTTGTCAGCCCTATAGAGCTGTTCAGTCACGAAAATGCAAGTAGCATCATGTTTCTGCCTCATTTTTGTAGGTGTGTTTGGAAGAGATGCCTCATCATATCAAGAGGTTTAATACGTTTCAAAACACAAATGAGTTTGGAGAGACTCTGGTGCCGACAGACAAGATGGAAGAGATGAAGCGAAGGTATATTTGAAGGTCAAACAATCATTAGTCTAGTGTTCCCACACTTTTGGAAAGTACTGTAAAGTACCTGAATTTCAGACATGTGGATTCAAGGCCTGGAAAGTACTTAAAAACAAACACCCTAGCAAACAATTTTGTGTTTAAAAGATGTCTAATAGACATCTAAATGTAGACAGCTTGGCTAAAACAAGGCTAAACTTGGGCTGTCAGTGACAATCTAATAGACATCTACGAATAGCCCAAAACTAGACTAGTTGTCAAATATAGCCCGTTTCGACTGATTGGTACAGTACGGTACGGGTCGGTACGGGTCACCTTTATCAGCCATGTATTTCCATTGCCTAAAGGGTACCAAGGGTACCCCTTTTGGTGGGCATGGTGTATGACAGAAAGTTTCAGTCGATGTCATTCTCACTCGAGGAAATCTCGCTAAAGTAAAGCTGTACGCATCCTTCACAAATCATACGAGAAGCACACACAAAACAAATGATTTATACACAAATACTTATGTATAAATCTTCATTACTAACTTTTCTATGAACATAATTTGATTATAACTGCAAATCAATGATTGCAATGATGTGCAACTGATGATCAATAATGTGCAAAACATAAGTAGCACACATTTTTATCATCAGCTCAAGAAGTTTACTGTTTCAAATAAAGACGTATACACGAGTGATCGCAAGGTCACTGGAGAAAGTAAAACAGCTGGCACTTTTAGACGGCCTCGTAAAACAAAAACAGGACAGGCAGATTTTGTTTTTCGTGGATTTGTGGCTGTACATCAATACAATGACAAGGTTTGTTTGAGCTCAAGTCAACCATGGCTCATAATTATATGCATATAGTATTATAATGTAATGTCACGAATGACGTTTCTCTGTAAACCAATAGTGTTCAGCTGCGCAACTTGCTAACACTCAGTAACTCGTAACACTCAGTGGAAAAGGGCCAATAGACAGATTAGACAGACTTTACAGTATATGTGTAGTCATTCATTTCTGTTTATTTGATTATTAGTCTAGTTTTGGCCTATTCTTAGACATCTATTAGATTTTCACTGACAATCCAAACTTGCTTAAGCCACGACAACTACATTATGTTTAGGCATCTATTAGACATCTATTAGACATCTTTTAAAAACAAAAATGTTTGCTGGGACAAACAACAGTTGTTCTCAGTTGTCAAAAACAGAACAAAAAAACTGAGAAATTCTTAAATAAAAAATTAAAACATTTAAATCTTGTGCAATATCACTGACAGATAATGCACTTTTAATCAATATTTTAGAAACCACATTTGAATATCACCAGGACTGAATTCAACACATTTTGTTAAAATTCTTTGAACATGACTGTTTAAAACTGTCTAATTTTTAAAAAATGACTCTTACTTAACTTAATGTTTACTTTTATGTAAACATTAAGTTAAGTACAGAAAGGATTTTATACTCGGGTATAAAATACAAAGGTACTTGATTTAAAAATTAATGGTGCTTTAAAAAGTCCTTGAATCTTCTGTTTATGAAAGCATGGGAACCCTTTTAGTTCTATTGAGAATTCTGACATCATTTACTCATTCTCAACTTAACGTTACAAACCTGTATGAGTTTATTTCTTGCGTTCAACACAAATGATGACATTTTAAAGAATGTTGGGAAAAGTTGTAGTCATTGACTTGGATGTCAAAGGCTACTGGTTTCGGACTTTATTCAAAATATCTATTCTTTTGGATTCAACAGAAAAAGAAAAGCTTGAAGTTGAATAAATAGTGTGTATGTTTTTATTTTTGGGTGAACTATCCTTTTTATTATTTTTGTTGTTATTTCATGAACTTTTTATCTACTGTGTGTCAATTACTCAGGTTCACCAGTGTCCGTGTAACCGCTAAATATCATGGAATCAAGCTGGAGTACCGCGAGCGCAGACACACTGTGATGGACCTGCTCAATCAACTTAACGTCAAACTACGATCTTGGAAAAGAGCTTACATTTCACAGGAGGCTGTTCGTGTGCTAATGCAGGACTGGAATGTGCGTGAGAATTTTTAGTCACAAAAAGTGACCATGCTAAATCACACTTCTTAATAATTTAAAGATTTCAATAAAATTCTTTGATTACAATGTTTTTAGGAGACTGTTAACAAACAGGAACTGACATCTTTGCTGGACGGGGCTCTCCAAAGACTCAAACTAATCGCCAACAAATACACCAGCAAGGCTGCCTTGGGTAATATGCATAAATATAACAGTGGTGTAAAGGTGTATGTACGTTTTTTTTTTACTGTTTATCTGTAGAAAAACAATGCTAAATCAGTTATTCTCCATTCAAAATATGCATTCATTGTCTGAAAATTTGTCGTTATTTTGTTCCTAAAACCAGCCTACTGCCAGATCAGGGCTCGCAAAATTTCTAAATTCCTGGTAGCCCTCAGGCAGGCACTCTTTTTTTGGTAGCCCAAATATAAATTTAAGTAGCCCAAATATAAAATACATTATTTATTAAATAAAAACAAAAACATACATTTACTAAATTAAAAAAAAAATAAAAATAATATATATATATATATATATATATATATATATATATATATATATATATATATATATATATATATATATATATATATATATATATAATGGTATTTGTTATAAGCTATATAGTAATTTTAAATAACCACAATTATATAATTTAACTATTTAAAGATTATAATATATATTTTTTTAATAATTAAAAAATTACTTTAAGTGAATGTTGTTACAATAATGTATATATAATAAATAGAGTGTTCCCTTGTGGTTATTTGGATTATTTCTTTTCTAACTTAGGCTATTCCTTTATCTGAATCTTATGTTGGTGTAATCTCTCAGTGAGTAACGACTGTGTGCTTCAGTGCCACGCATTCGGTACAGAACAAGCAATGGAACTGGCAGAAACACTATGTTACGTTATTTAGGTGCTAGTTGATAGTATTGTGGCTTTTGTTCTTTATTATCAACAAGTGAATTTATTGCTGGTGTATCAGCAGCACAGAACATACATAATTATCCACTTTGTTAGATAATGTAAAAACATAAAAAAATAAATAAAAAAAACAATAGCCCTGGGATGTCGGGCTACCGGATTTTGCAAGCCCTTCAGTTTAACCTATTACATTTCAGAAATACAATCTCTGGAGAGCTTTTGCAGCTTCTGAAAAGAGATGCAGATTTCTAAAAATCCACATGAGGTGGTTTTGATTTAGCAAACAATCCAAATATTACAAATGTAAACATTAGCTAATCAGCTTATAGTGTAAGGCACGCTAGCTCCTGTTGATGTCTTCAATCTGGCAACCTGCATGTGTGTAATGTCGGAGGGTGGAGGAGAGAAAAACTGTATCAATATTTTGAATTCAGACTGCAATATCCAGTTTAACCCCAACAATCCAACCCATACTGCACCTTTAAATGGAAATCAAATAACTAGATATATGTAGAAGTGTTAAAAATGTACTTGTGAATATTAAACAGCTAATAACTAGGCTGATATCTGCCCCAGCTGGTGACTCGACTCAGGTAAATCATCAAGTGGCTGATCTAGAGGCAGACGTTACAGCTACTCTGGAAGGTGTGCGTATGGTGAGAGGAACAATGGGACGTGTGCTGGCTGCATGGGACTCTTACAGCGATATCTACACCTCACTGCGTGCATGGCTAGAGCAGGGTCCACATGGCCAGCGACATGGGCAGAGAACAGAGGTGTGCAATGATTTACTTCCTTGTTGCATTTTAAAGTGCTATCAATTCACCTGTACTACACTGTAAAAATGCTGGGTTCCACACAAATACTTCATGTTGTCCTGACACAAATTGATTAAGTTAACTTATTTGGTTTTCTAAATTTAAGTGGATTGAACATAAAACAATTAAGCTGTCCCAAAAAAACTAAGAATTGTGTTGTCAAATTTTAAATAAGTAGTTTGAACAAGCCGGAAACATCATTTTTTGGAGTGTAGCTAGGCAAAGCTTACATATTTTAATAGCTGCTTGTGTGTTCACTGGATTGTAAACCTGATGATTTTCTTAGGTGACCTCATCAGTGATGTCAGAATGGAGTTCTCGCCAAGCTCACCTGAACGATGTGGCCAGCTACCTGATAGAGGTCACAGACCCGCAGACTAGCCGCGCTATTTCTGATGAACTCTGCAGGATCAACCTCCTCTGGGCTGACTTTGCTAAAACATCTCAGTTTGTGAGTCACCTATCATGTTCAAACTTGAATATAGATGAACTCAGATGATTTAATGCATCTTGCATATTGCATTTCAGTACTTAGCTGAGGAGCCCAGTGCTGCCCCTTCCAGCCCTCAGACAGTTCAAGCCCTGATGAGAGAGGCCACTCAGTTACTGAAAGAACCTGTAGAGGTGGTTTCTGGATCACTTCGTACCTACACTAAGAGACTACAGGTACACAGTATTTGCATATACACCTAATTGCATTCATACACACATAAAAATAGACAATATATATTTCATGTCTTGATAATATGCCTATTCACCTTATTCTTTGCTGACGAGCAGGCGCAGCCATTTGAATCTTTTTGGCACAAGACTTCCGGTCTTATTCACTTCAATTCATTTTTAGAGTTTAAAAACTGCTCATTACGCTGCTTGATGTTGCAAACTGATATTTTCTTATTATATGATTCTACTTGGTCTGTATAGTAATGCAAACATTTGTTTGTAGAGCAAGTAGTTTGACCGTTTTCTACCGTTTATTATTCCTTGTCATTTCTCCCATAGATGACTAAATCAGAAGTTTTAAAACAATCACAAAAACAGGAGCACTTCCGCATTTTAGAATAAGGTCAATACAGAATGTACGGCCACAACATTTTTTTTTTTTTAATTTAATTAATTTTATTGATTAACATGCAAATGTTTAGATGTTTTATGTACAATACAGTTTGGAAAGTCAAATTTTCTGTCTTTTAGTAGATGTATTATATGAGAGACTTACTGTTGCTTTGTTTATTTAACAAGTGGTCCTAATTGTTTATTTAAACCTCAAATAAAGGTTAAGAAGTTTTTATTTTCTTTCATGTGTGAAGTTTTTAACTCCTATACTCTCAAAATCATTCTGCATCAATTCATAGATTTTTTCCCTTACAAAATTCTTCACAGAAATTTCACAGATATTCGTACTGGCACTATTTAATATTTATTACTGTAATTGTGATTTTGTTGTTTTATGTCTTGTTATAAAAATGTAAGATTGGTTTTCAACAATAATTGAGCTCAAAATTGTTTTTCTTTCAGCTTATGATGAAGAAAATAAAAGATGTGGATTTAGAGGCCATAATCCCATCGTTAGACTGCTCTCCAGAAACTTTGAGCAAACTTCAACAAGCTATTCCTGAAGTAAGGAAGTAAATTGCTTTGATGACATGCACATCTACACTAAGGCCCAATCCCAATTTTATTTTTCTACGCCTACCCTTTCCCCTTCCCTTTGACCCTTGAAACAGAGTGTGAAGCGGAAGGGCTTCAAAATTTACCTCTAAGAAATGGGACAGTGCTACAACACATGCATACGTCATCATATGTCATCGCGATCTCTTACTTCATATGAGATCGACGATCGCGACTGCTGTAGTTATTCCAGTTGTGTTATTTTTTTTGGTATTTATTTTCAGGAAATCACTGAAGGCAACAATATCATGTTATCATAATGATATAATGTGGCAATAACATCATAACTGTACTGTGCATTTAGAATTTGGCGATATTCATCATCATTCATGTAAAACACGAAAACAACATTAAAATTATAGGAGACACTGTAAAAATGTCATTCTCATCCACTTGACTTTTCTGACAGGGTATTGGAGTGTCGTCGAGTGACAGATGTAAAAGTATGTTGTGTGTTATGGAAGTATGTTACTTCCCTTTAGCCCTACGACTTCAAGCTAAAGAGAACTGGGACACCCTTGCCCCTTCACGTGAACAGTCAAAACCAGGGGAAGGGCTACGGGGTAGAATTGGGATTGGGTCTAAATCAGCCTGACTTTATGTCTTTATGTACATAATAAATGTTAAAAATGGCATAATCTATATCTTTGTTCATGTCTTTAGGTATTGCAGACACTCTGTGAGGCTGAACAGGTGTGTGATGAGCTGCGTGTGAGTGTCAGTGGGTTGGATGGGCGTCTTGCTGAACTATTACATTGGGAGATGGAAGCCAGAGAACTTTATCATCTCCTAAAGAAGGAAATACACAAGCAGAAAAGAGGACAAGTCCCACAGGCTCGGGTATGAATTTTAAAGCAACACAAAATGTTAATTTTTTTACCACCTCTCATTGAAATACCTCTGATTTGGAATTAAGGTTTCTTCTTTTTTTTCTGTAGGTGTTAATTTCAAGAGGGCTACAGTTAGAGGGTCAGGTGGTTATGGAGGAGCAGGATCTGCAAGTCATGGTCATGAGTTTTCAGAAGTCTTCACCGTTGCAGTATCTCATTGCATCCACCATGCAGGATAGGGTTCGTGCTGCTGTTGAAAAGTCACAGGTCTGTCAATTATTTATAGATGGTTGCATCAAATAAAGAAAATGTACAACGCTGAAACTACCAAAAACTAATCACTAAGTAATTAGCAATCAGGATGTATTATCTAAGCATAACTAACCTTGTTTTAGAATTGTATGCAAATGCATTATAATTTTAAAATTATGTTAAATTTTACCAGGAAGCTGTAGGGATGCTCAGCTCTTTGGGGTCTTGCAGAGACAGAAGCCCTTCCAGAGACCAGCCCCCTTCAAAGATATTTGTCCCGTATCAAGAGGCAGAGAAAGAGTCCCAAACCTCTCAATCGGGAGCCACTAGCCAACCAGAAACCCAGCCCGCAGTTAGGGCAAAAGTCCCAATATCTTCTCAGATGCCCTCAGAGGTACCTTCTGTAGTCCTCAAGACCCAGCAGTGTAGTCAGCCTGTACCTATGATTGTTGTACAAGACTATGAAGCGGAGAAAGGTAGCCCACAATCACAAATACACCCCTGTGAGCAGGAAAAAGACTGTCAGTCCATTGAGCTTAAGTCACAAAAAGTTGTCGAAGCTCAAGCAAAAAGTCACATAGTCAAAGAACATTGTGTAGAAAGTCAGACAACACAACAGCTGGCAGAAAACCAGAGACAAGTGCAAGCTCCAATACCCAGCCAACCTTCACAAAATCAACAAAAAGTAGCATCACAAGGTCATCATGAACAACAACTAACAACACAGGCACATGTGCAGATCCAACAACAAGATAAAACTCAATCTTCAAAACAGCAAATGGTTCAAGGATTAATGTCAACACAGCCACAACTTCAGGACCAATTAGAAGCACAACTACAGAAAGACATTACAGGTCAAAATCAAGCTCCAAATCAGAAGAGGAAATCTAAAAAGTCCCAGGCAAATCTGCAGAACAGGCCTTGGCTACAACAGAGGAGTCAATTGGAAAACATTACCCCCAAAACAGCTCAAGAGGTCCCACAGTCTCAACCAAAACCAGTGTACAAAGGCCAAATAAGTTCTCAAGCACCACCACAGCAAATAGTTGCTGTTAGCCCTACAGAAGCTCAGGGACCTCCTCAAAGCAGTGTGACAGCACAGCCAAAATATGTTGTTGAGAGTGATGAGAAGTGCCTGAAGCAAAAACAACTTGTTGCACAGGAGAAGGTGACACAAATACTAGCTCAAACTGAGCCAGTAGTTCCCGCACAACCAATGACACAAAAACAACCACAACAGTCAATGACTGTTACAAATCATCAAGTTCTAAGCCAACCTCAACCTGTTATATTAACTCAAGCCCAAGCAACTTTAAAAACCACACATGCTGCACCCATTCAACAACAAAAACAACCTCACATGGTGAAATCACAGCAACCTGATGTGATGATCCCAAAACAAGCACAACCTCAATTCATGACTCCCATGCAGCCACAAGTTATGCCCCAATGGCAGCCTCAACAGACCATCCTTCAGTCTCACCCTGCAGTACCACAACCACAAACATTTCCAGTGGCCCAAGCAATGCCCCAAGGTATTTCCAGACCAGTCCAGCAGTACCCAACACCTCCCATGCAACCACAAATGATTATGCCGAGGCAACAGTCACCACATGGAGCAGTGCAAACTCAGTCACAAATACTCCACAGTCCGACGGTACTTGCCCCTCAATCCAAAGGTGCATCCCCCATACAACCCAGAATCATCTCTATGCCTCAGTCTCAGATGCCTGTTCAAACTCAGACCCAACCTCAGCTGAAAGCACAGGGAAGTGCTCCACTTATGACTCAACCTGAAGGGCAACCACTGTGGTGTCCACCCAGAGATGCCACCCAAAATTACCCCAAAATTCAAGGACCAGTTTCTGCCCAAATGCAGCCTCTGGCTCATTTCCAAACTCATCCCCAACCTCAAAGCTTCCCTCCAGCCCAACCTCAGCAATGGTCACCAACAAGACCAGGCATTGTAGCCCAGACCTATCCCACTGTTCCAGGTCAGGCAGTACAACCCCAACCTCAAATATCTGTTTATCCTAAAACCCATCCACAACCACAGCCTCAGCAATGGCACTCTCCAAGACCTGAATCACCTTGGGGTCAATCACAGATAAGACCTCAAGGTCCAGTTCAGCCTTGGAGGCCAGTCAGTCCAGAGAGTGTCAGCCCAGTATACCCTAGGGCTGAAGCTCAAGGGCAAGGTCCACATCCTCAGTCCCAATATCAACCCCTACCAAGGCCACAAAGCCCTCAACGGCAGTGGGGTCCAGTCAGGACAGAACATCAGTTTCAAGTTTCTTCCCAGACTACATTACATGGAGTTCCCCATCCAATTGCTCCATGGAATCAGCCAACTGTTAAAGCTCCCATAAGACCTCAGAGTCCACAACAGCCCCAGCAAAGCCAGCAACAGTGGGGTCCATCCAGGACAGAGGCCCCATCTGAATCCCTCATCCAAAGCCAAGCTTCCCAGGGAGAATTTCAGCCCCAAGATCTGACAAAACCACAATTGCCAGTACAGGAACCACCCCAACAGCAGTCAACTCCTCGGGTCAAGCAGCCAGTGCTTGCCCAGGCCCCTCCTCAAGCCTATACTGAGGCTTATAAAAAGGCACAGGCTCTAGTTAGGGACAGATTTGAGGAAGCTAAGCATTGTCTTCAGGAGCACATTCTTGAAGCTATCAGTGTATTTAAGGATAAGCGAATGACGGATGAACAAGTGTCGGTTAAGGAGGTTTGTCTATTTTAGACATATGTTAGTTTGCCAGTTTTGACAAAAATACATTGGTGTGTCTTGTTCTTTTACGGATGAATAAAGGACATTTTTGGTGTGATTTTTTTTTTAAGGAGACTCTCCGATCTCTGGACCCTGAGCTCCTTGAAGAGTTCTTGAGGGCTGCAGAAGGCATGGAAGCTTTCTGCACCCCATCTGAACTTAGAGACATGGAGTTCTTCACTCAGTCTGTTAGAACACAGTGGAAGGTATTTGCGTAGAATTTTTAGTGCTTGTTTATTTGTATCTGCCGTGTGACTTACTGTTGTTAATCATTTCACATACTAACTGAAATGCTGTTCACCATATGCAACTCTTTGTATTTGAGTGTTTGTTTGCTTGCTGTTGTGTTTTACTTTAATAAATATTTTTAGGCTGTTCGACTGGAAATATCAGAATTTGTGAGGCAACTCAGATTTGAGTTAACCCGTCTGCATTTTAACTGTTTGGTTGAGGCATGTGAAAGACACTTTAAGAAGGAAAGACTCAGCTTTAGCCCTGAATCAATAGGAGAGGTAAAGTTACAATCACCCCAAATACAGAGCATGAAAAATCTTATGGACAGATGGGTGTGGGGATGATTTTCTCTCAACTGCATTTTAGTTCATCCTGTTGA
This sequence comes from Danio rerio, assembly GCF_052040795.2. Classification (NCBI taxonomy): domain Eukaryota; kingdom Metazoa; phylum Chordata; class Actinopteri; order Cypriniformes; family Danionidae; genus Danio; species Danio rerio. The sequence goes on along the minus strand of NC_141033.1, from coordinate 39,857,554 downwards.
AACATTTGTTTTTGGGGTCCATTAATCCTTAAATTTCATGGTCTCGTTTTTCCTCTTAACCACATCACTACTCACTCACTTGGCATGACAAAAAACTAAACAATTTTCATCAGTGCTTGCTTGTGCAGAGTAAAGAAATAATATTAAAGGTGCAATAGGAGATCTTGGAAAATGCTAACATTAGGCTGATGGCACTGAAAACCTACATCCTATCATGCAAATCGCATTTCAAATACATGTCTCCCAAAGGAATGAACATGCATTAGAAAACCTTACAACAATACAACACAACATTCACAACAGAGAAAACTTTATAGTACAGTTAGTATTAACAACAGCAAACCGTAATTAAAAAAGATGTTTGCATGTTTTATTTGAACCCTGTCCATGAAGGCGCTGATGATTTACTGATTTCTGCCCTAACAGGGTGCACATGCAGTAGGTATGCTATTACATAGTTTGACAGCTAGGCTGGACAGCCTATCATAATGTTTGGACAAAGTGTTGATTGGACGTACTTTTCTTCGTCTGACACCTTTCACAGAATCTTAAAAATCATATAAATACATTTAAACCACTTAATTTAATGATTGATATCAGGATATCTATTGCACCTTTAATAAACAATAAAACAAAGATGAAAATATTATTAAAAGTAACAATATGTTTTTGTCTCTTTTCCTGCAGGCTTGTTTTTCAACAGAGGGCAGTCTGGCAGAGGCAGGAAAGCAGTTAGAAGCTCTAAAAGAGCTGTGTGATACTCTGAGTCCTGAAGATGCACACAGGCTTGCACAAGCTCAGCTCAGAGAATGTGAGAGACGGCTTGCTGCCATCCAGCGTCAGTTCAGTGGAGACGCAGAGACACCTGCTCCAGACACTGGGTAACCATGAGAGCCACTCTCATATATCTCATATCTCTAATACAACCTTACTAGACTTTAGTTTACTCAAAATGGAAATTCTGTCATCGTTTAACTCACCCTTTACTTGTTTTAAAACTTTATCATTTTATTTTTTTTATTTTTTGATAAACACAACATGTACATTACATTTACACTCACCGGCCACTTTATTAGGTACACCTGTCTAACTGCTCGTTAATGCAAATTTCTAATCAACCAATCCCATGGCAGCAACAAAATGTATTTAGGCATGTAGACATTGTCAAGAAGATCTGCTGCAGTTCAAACCGAGCATCAGAATGGGGAAGAAAGGGGATTTACGTGACTTTGAACTTAAGCAGCAACAAAATGTATTTAGGCATGTAGACATTGTCAAGAAGATCTGCTGCAGTTCAAACCGAGCATCAGAATGGGGAAGAAAGGGGATTTACGTGACTTTGAACTTAAGCGGCATGGTTTTGGGTGCCAGACGGGTTGGTCTGAGTATTTCAGAAACTGCTAATCTACTAGAATTTTCAGAATTTGCCATAAACAACATGAAAGCATCGATCCATCTTACCTTGTATCAATGGTTCAGGCTGGTGATGGTGGTGTAATGGTGTGGGGGATATTTTCTTGACACACTTTGGGCCCATTAGTACCAATTGAGCATCGTGTCAATGCCACAGCCTACCTGAGTTTTGTGGCTGACCATGTCCATCCCTTTATGACCACAGTGTACCCATCTTCTGATCTCTAGCAAGATAATGCGCCATGTTATAAAACGCGAATCATCTCAGACTGGTTTCTTTAACATGACAAGGAGTTTACTATACTCAAATGGCCTCCACAGTCACCAGATCTCTATCCAATAGAGCATTTTTGGGATGTGGTGGAATGGGAGATTCGCATCATGGATGCGCAGCTGACAAATCTGCAGCAACTGCGTAATGCTACCGTGCCAGTACCTTTTTGAATCTATGCCATGAAGGATTAAGGCAGTTCTATAGCAAAAGGGGGTCGAAACCGGTACTAGTAAGGTGTACCTAATAAAGTGGCCGGAGACTGTACATTTATTCATTTAACAGACACTTTTATTGAAAGTGACTTACAAACGAGGATAAACGAAGCACTTTAATCAACAGAGAATAGCATTATATAAATGCTATGACAAGTAATTAAAATGAGGAGAAAGTGTCACTTACAGGTGGTTTGTAAACGCTTGAGAAATCCCAAATGTTTTCAAAAAGCATGGAGTGTTGATAAATAGTCTGATTTAAATGGACAGAGTGTGTCTCGCAAGTCACAAAAGAAGACAATTTAAAGAAAGCTAGAAACCTGGAACCGCTGACTTCCATGGTATTTGCTCTTCCTACTATGGACGGCAATGGTTACAGTTTTTTAGCTTTCATCAAAATATATTGTTTCAAGATCAATAGAATAAAGAAACTCATAATGGCTTTGAACCACTTAATGATGAGTTAATAGTTAGTGCATTCTCCTTTTTCGGTAAACTAACCTTTAAATGTTTCTTTTTATTAACCAATAGTTCACAAACTGAGCAAGCAAAAGAGCCACAAACTCAGAAAGCACCGACAATCCCACCACCTGTTGAGAAGCCCAAAGAGGTTAATATCCCTGAGGTAAAACTTTATGAATATTTTATATCACCTGTATATTATGTATTTTAGAACCTATTAAATTTACAAACAGAAAAGTTACCTTTTGTTATTGTATCTACTGTAGATAAGCATGCAGTGAACTGACTGTTTTACTAGGACTGAATGAAAGATGTTGAGAACTTGTGATGTTGTTTTAGGCTGTTATACCAGTTAGCCCCCAGCGACCGAGAACTGTGGAGAAGAGAGAGATAGTGAAACAAACGAGTACAGAAGAGGACAGGTATGGATTTAAAAAGAAAACAGCTTTATATGTTACTATATTCAGTACGATTTAATTTTGTGTGTGGATCTTATGGTCTACCTCTTTTTTCCTTGCACCACTCAGGTACCGTAGCTCCAGATTCGCATTACAGGGTCAGCTAAATAGAAATGAACAATGCATGCTGGGAGATCATCCCTCAGAATCAGTCACTCCTACAGACCTGCAGAAACGACTGAGAGAATTAAAGGTAATAGTTTTAAGTTAGTCATTTCAGAATAATACTTTAGAATAATGGTCCATTAGTGAATGTTAGTTACTTTATTTACTAACATTTAGTATGAACAATCTTACTAACAGTAACTAATGCATCATTAAATTCCAATGTTATGCTTGTTAACATTAATTAATGCACTCCAAGTTAACATGAACTAACGTTATTTAACTTAAATATCATGATGAATACAGATATTCAGAATAAACAGAGAATACAGATGAATAAATCCCATAATAAACAACATAGGCTAATTCTGAAAACATAGCCCTATGAACGTTCCTAGAGATCGCAAATTATGTAGCCAGAGGTACGTATGGCAGCATTTCGTCTTTAAAAGGAATGCTACAGGCGATGTGATGCTGTTCCTTTCGGGATTACTAGCTGACCGCTTACCTCCATGAGGATGGCTTTGCCGCTATTACCAGTGAATTTGTCCAGTTGTGTGCTGTGTACGTCGGAGGGTTTGAGATGCAGTGCGGTATTGACCGCAATGACAGGGTTCAAGTCTAGTGAAGAACGGTTCCAGAAAGCAGTTAAAACAAAATCAAAAGCCAAAAAAACAAAAACAACAAGTAAATGACAGATTGAGTACATGGTAAAATCTGAAAACGTGGTAAAAATCAAGCTGACGCGAAGACTTTTCTTTTTCTAGATTGCTTTTGAAAACACTGTCGGTTGGGTTTAGGGAAGTGGGGGGACGCTGATCAATCGGTGCTTTTAAAAATACTATGAGTTGGGCTTAGGGAAGGAGGAGGGTGGGGGGTTCGGTTGGTCAATCAATCAATCAATCAGTCAGTCAGTCAGTCATTCAATCAGCCAGTCAGTAGTCGATAGTGGTCGCTGGTGGATTTACGCGAGAACAGCAAGTGTGAATGGCACTCGCAAAAGAAATTTGAGACCTGAAAAAGCATACACAGCACCCTCTGGTGGATTTGCGAAAACATCAAAAAAAAAACATAGCTCCTGGGACATATTTGGCACTCTCCAGAAATGTATATAGCGGTACGTAATCAGAATGAGCCTGGGTTGATAATAAATGTATTACTAATTGTTTGTTAATTAACATTACCTAATGGACCATTTTTATAAAGTGTTACTGACATTATTATGCAATTTTAAATGACTAAAGTTGTCCCTGTTGTTTAACCATTTTCTAATGTGATCAGATATCTTGTATTTTGAGTACATTCTGCTGAATTGAATCAGATGCATGCTTGATTTCATTTTTTAAACAGCCTCTTTACCTTTCCGCTTGAACACACTTTCAACAAGCACTACTGTAACATCTTAAAGACACATGGCATTTTCTTACATTTATGCATTCAGCAAACACTGTATATTTTAGAGGGGCTCCCTTCAAGTTATACAATTTGACAACTCATGCGTTTCTTTGGGAATCAAACTCATGACCTTGGTGTTATTAGCAACAAGCTCTACTGTTTTAGCAACAGGAATTTCAGTACTGAGCATGACAGTCCTCTGCTCTTTTTTTAATCTTTGGTTTAGTCTCTGTGGGACGAGACCGAATCTCTCTGGAAAGAGTATGAAACGATGTGTATGCAGTGTGTTCAGTACAATGAGCGAGCAGTTGAGCAGGACCGCATGGAGCTCACCGTCCGGTGGAGAGAGCAGAAGTCACAGTTACAGGGCAGGTTTGTGTTTGCATCATGAAAACAACACTCATATATCAAACATCTGAAGTGGTACAGTATGTTTTTATGTGTTACTGAGCTGAAATAAGTGTATTTACTGTAGATAGAAACACATTACAGCTGCTGTTGGTCTTTCACCCAGTGCCACCCTAAGAAGCATGTGATCTGTTCAAATCAAGCAGTTCCACTGAAAATATCCTGTAGCCAGACTGCCTGTGTGTGTGTCTTGTGTTGTTTGTTAAACGTCTATGCACTCTGCCAGGGTGGATTCGCTGGGAGCAGCTCTTGAGCTCATGGACTCCATTACGCTGAAGATTTCAGAAATTTCTGAAAAACTTGACAAGTTCATCAAAGAGCCCAAAGACATCAAGGGATATACACTAGCTAATCCTGCAATTTTGAGAGATGTGAAGGTGAGAAACTATTTATAATTTTAGAAGGTTGGATAATTAAATTAGATAATTCCATAAATAAATGTTATAACTTTCATTGAGTCCTATTTAGTTAATGTTGTTTGTTTTATTAGCTATAATAATATAATCTAACATAATATTATCTAACATAACATAACAGAACAGAACATAACATAACAAAATAGTAATTATAAATACTATATAAAGAATTTTTAAAGCAGAAAGGGTTATCAGTTTCATTCATTCATTCATTTTCCTTCGGCTAAGTCCCTTTATTACTTAGAGGTCGCCACAGTGGAATGAACTGCTAACTTATCCAGCATATGTTTTACGCATCGGATAGCCTTCCAGCCGCAACCCAGTACTGGGAAACACCCACACACTCTTGCATTCACACATACACTACAACCAATTTAGTTTATTTAATTCTTTTATGCCGCATGTCTATGGACTGTGAGGGAAATTGGAGCACCTGGAGGAGACCCACTCAGAAACAGGGAGAAGATGCAAACTCCATACAGAAACATTAACTGACCCAGCCGGGGCTCGAACCAGCGACCTTCTTGCTGTGAGGCAACAGTGCTAACCACTAAGTCACCGTGTAGCCATGTTATTAATTTAACACAATAATATAATTAATTATTTAAAATGTGCAAAAATATTAGTGCACTGTGTTGGAAGTAACATTACAAGTTACGTAACTTAGGTATTTAGATTAATTTTCCAAGTAACTTGTAAAGAAACATCTAATGCACTTCATTTGGTGTTTATGTGTTCATAACTTTATTTTCTTGTTATGTTAGTTGAGTTAATGAATGAGGAGTTATGGCGCAGGTGTCAAACTCAGTTCCAAAAGGGCCGCAGCTCTGCACAGTTTAGTTCCAACCCTAATTAAACACACCTGATCAAACTAATTGAGTCCTTCAGGCTTGTTTGAAACCTTCAGGTAAGTGTGTTGGAGCAGGGTTGGAACTAAACTGTGCAGGGCTTCGCCATCCATGGAATTGAGTTTGACACCCCCCGAGTTAGGGGATGGGATTAATATTGGACAATATATTACTGTTTACCTCTCAATAGTTAACTTGTTTTGTCATATAAAAGACCAATGAAATGATTGAAAATAGAAACATCTTCCTTTTGCAATTTTAAGCAAATATCTGATTTACATTTAGTTCAATTCCAGATCATTTATTTTTTCATTTATTGACTGATGTGTTATTTACAATGTGTAAAGGTGAAACTAAAATGTGAACATGTATTTACTCATCTCACTTGCACTAAAATATATTTAATATCCTTCAGTACCCTTAAAATTGCAGTATGATAGTTGACACCCAGTGGTTGAACTAGGTATTGCATTCCTGATCAAAACAAAAGCAGGTTGCCAAATTGAAGGCCAACATGAGCGCCTAACAATCGAGCCTTATGGCTGATTTAAGTCGTTTTCTAACTAAAAGCAACGACATACAGTACGATATAAGGAATTGTTTCCATATTAAAAGGAGTTTTTGTTCTAACCAACACATGAAATTGATATAGTAGCAGCCAACGTTTGGTGTAAAAGCTTTACTTTTGAATTTTTTAGGTCTTTATATAATATAAAGTTTGTTATTTTAAACAAACAAGCCTAACCCAGATGAAAAATAACTAAAAAGTAACTGATTACTAACCCAAAAGTAACTTAAGTAATTAATTTATTGTCTACTTATATGGTTTAGTTCAGCTGACACCCTTTTATCAACATTTGTGAATCATTTCTCATCATAGATTTACAGTATATAGTTTATGACTATTTGCAGTTCATTTCAATCAGCAGTACTTTTTTGTGCAATTTCTAAGTAAAGATGATTTAATAAAATAAATAATTCAGTAATAAAAAGGTATTTTCACATCATGTTAAACTTGGCTCTCCTCCTCAATCACATATTTTTTTTATCTAAAAATATACTTTTCTCTCTCTCTCATTTGCAGGACTTAGATGAAAGTATCCAGACAGAGATGGATCGGCTGTCTCGATTTGACTCCGAGCCCAGTCACCTAGAGCTGCGGGACCGTTCTCCTCTGACCCAGGTGGTTCTGAACCACAGATCCAGCCTGGATCGTCTCAGACAACAGGTGCGCAAGAGTGACGCCGCTGCCCGTGCCCTCGACCGCTTCCTCATGTCCCTTCGCACAGTGGAGCTTGACGTCACTTCTGTGCTCAGCGCCCCAAGCAATGATTCCATGGTGCTGCAGGACAGCAGGTCCAAGCTGGCACTCATCAGAAAAGGAGTCAGCAGCCTTAAGGATAAAGCACCACAGCTGGACCAGTTATTGGGTGGAGCACAGCTGGAGGTGACCCAGGATGGGAGCCCTGTCTGCTGTCTGGACATGGTGGGTGTCCTGGTTCACAAGGTGGAAGAGGCAGATGATCGCTTAATGATTCGACAGAATGAAATCCAGAAGGAACAGCAGAATCAGGGACTTGGTCTGAGGAGGAAGACCATGCAGACAGAGCTGAGGAAGGTGCAGGGGGCGGCAGAAAAACAGGGTCTGAAGGATCCCACCATGCCAGCTGTGCAGCACAGGTATCCCTGGTTCTTTCTTACATTAATTTTATGTTGCAAAATGAATATATGTAGTTTATTTGTCGTTTTTGTGGACAAGTGGAAGTTTTGAGTCTACTTTTAACTAGGGACAAACATTTGATTCTTCTAATATTCTACTAATGACAGTTGGGTTTATATTGTTGTAAAGTTACTTATAGTTAGCAGAACGTCTAAGGAGACCATCTAAGTAAAATGTAGCCAATCCAAAAAACTGTAGAATAAAATATGTTCTTTGTGTTTCCATCTTAAAGCCACTTTCATTTACCAAAATAATGTCTTCACTTGAGCTTGATAAATGTTGATATGAAGTTATGTAATTAAATTAAATGCAATTTAGTATGTAATTCAATATGTTCAATTTACAATATCTTTTTTAATAAGATAAAGCTACCAGACATCCTGTTTTTCCTAGTCCCATTTGAGCTTTCATTTTTGACTTTTGTATCGTAATTTTTATACTTTTCTTACAATTTATTAATTTCTGAGTACTCAAAGTGGTCTTCTGTCTTGCGAAAATAGCTTAACAATGGTAATTACTGCCAATTAATTATGTTTTTTAAAAGATATCGAATAGATGTCGAAAAATACTGTAGACATTTTCACTAACACATGGCTAAATTGGGGCTGTCAGTGAAATTTTAATAGACATCTAGCAATAGTCTGAAAATAGACTAGTCATCAAATACTTAGATTAGACAGACATCAAATGTGTGTGGTCCTTCATTCCTGTTTATTCGGTGATCAGCCTATTTTGAGACTGTTGGAAGTGTAAAAGATTTTCACTAACAATTCAAATTTAGCTGTGTTTTAGTGAAGACAACAATGTTTGTATACCTTTTAGACATTATTGCTGGGTAGAAAAAGTCATGTACTTATTATGAAAACAAAATTACCATTCATATCAATCAAAGTGTACTTTGTGAGGGCCTGAACCTGCACTTTTAAAATTAAAATTAAAAATGGGATGAAATGAGCATTAAAGAGTGTGTTTTGCATTTGTGTTCAGGATACGAGCACTGTCTGATCTGGAATTGCAGCTGAACTGTCTTCGTCCTGAATACGAAAGCATAAAAGTGGCTGTGTCTGAACTGTCAGAGAACGAGAACCCTGATCCAGCAGAAGAAGAGCTGGACTTTCTTTGGGAAGAGACTGAGAGAGCTGTATCTGACAGGTCGGTACTATATGCTGAGGTCTCCACAAAAGTAAATGAACTGAATTAGCTTTAAAGCCTTTTAGTTCAACCAAAATTTTCAATTAATCATCATTTTTTCAGTCATGTAAGCTTTCACCCACCAGCCCAATGATAGAATCCAGTGTCGTGGAAGAAGCTTCTGGAAGAAGTTTTTTACTTCATTAAAATTTATTGACCAGTTTCACTTCTGACTTTACGCAGAATTTAATCTGACTCCAATTTTGATTATTCTAAATTTGCCATTTATGTTTTTTAGCTGATCATATTTTTAGTTTTGATACAATTTAGATTTTGATATTTGGGTCCGATATTCTTAATTGTATGGTCATTAGGGACCAGACGCCTCTCAGAGTTTCACGCCCCGGCGACAAAGCGCATATGAGATAAATTATGTCAGTAAAAAAATAACCGTTTATGATTATTATTAAACTATTAATTTTGAAACCGCTAAAAGATAATGAACAAAACCTCCTTACTAGTCACACCTGAGGATTTATCAATACCAGAGGGGAAGGAAAGTTTAGGGAAGAGGGCAAGAGTGTGTCAAAATATATGCTGGGCTCTTTTCTCCAGATTCTAGAGTTGTTTTGGATTTATTACAGGGCACATTTTAATTCTGAGTAAAATCCATCCCTACAGTCATAATGTATTTCTGCTATCATGTTGTTCTGAACTGATTTTTTTTTTTTTTAATCTTTGAAATGCAACTAAATTCAAATTATAAACGAAACCTGAGAGAAGGAAACCAATGAAAATTTATACGAAAAAACTTTGCTATTTAAAAATAGTTGAAAAAAGAAAAGTCACTATAGGTTAAATGATGGATATATGCTGAACACATTTTATAATTTTTTTTATTCATCCATAAACATTGATTAAAGCACATACGTAACGTACATAGATCATATTAAATATGGTACAATAAAAAGCACCAAAAGGTGAAAAACTTCAAACGTTTTATTGTAATGAACCTTCAGTGGATAAAAACTTTATTGAAAATTATATCAATTCATGTTTTGAAGATATGTGAAGGTTTTAAGTGTCTGTGTTGTCATTTTTGGGTGCACTAACTGGTTCTTCGTTTGTACAAGGGAACTTACTGTGATGGGCAGAACCTCAGAGTTTGTAAACTGATATGTGCATGTTTTTGTGTATTTCACAGATTAGAACAATGCACTGTTCTCATGGAACTGCTGAAGAAGTTTCAGAACTGCCGCACTTACCTGACCAACACACTCCAGAGGGCAGAGCAAACAATCAGCGAGCAGGCATCATACATGGGCAAAGACAACCTGCAACGCCTCCTAGCTAAAGTATGCCTACACTAATCACAAATAAATGCTAATGTATTCATTTCTTATGGAGACACACCATCAAGTATCTTTCACAGAAGTTTTTTTTTCACCACCAGGGGTCAGTCAGTGCTCACTTTTTGAACTCAGAATTGTTGATGGTTTTATTTTTAAAGTTCATACTATAATTAAACTTTTCATTAGCACTAAACTTGAGTTTTCAACATCTACATGTATAGACCGATCTTTTATTAGTCTGAACAAGGTTTCTTTCTCCATTGTTCTGACTAAACAGCTGCATTCATTTCTGTAGTGCTTTTTAGATGCTTGTTATCATCTGCAATACCCACATAGACATCTGACACAGAAATATGCAAATAAATATATATTTTTAAGACCATTGTACCTAAAAATATGCACATATATGGTCAAATATATTAGCTTTAATTGTATATACACTGGGCGTGGCAGTGGCACAGTAGGTAGTGCTGTCGCCTCACAGCAAGAAGGTCGCTGGTTTGAAGCTTGGCTAAGTTGGCGTTTCTGTGTGGAGTTTGCATGTTCTCCCTGCCTTCGCGTGGGTTTCCCCCGGGTACTCCGGTTTCCCCCACAGTCCAAAGACATACGGTAAAGGTGAATTGGGTAGGCTAAATTTTCCATAGTGTATGAGTGAGTGTGTGAATGTGTGTGTGGATGTTTCCCAGAGATGGGTTGCGGCTGGAAGGGCATCCGCTGCGTAAAAACTTGCTGGATAAGTTGGCGGTTTATTCCCCTGTGGCGACCCTGGATTAATAAAGGGACTAAGTCGACAAGAAAATGAATGAATGTATATACACTCAAAAACATTACTTTTGCTGCTTGTTTTTACTTGCTGTTTAATAATTAAGTTAATTTAATTGTTTAGTGTTGCAACAATATGAATGAATTGTGTGAAACCCTGCATTTCAGTGCACGTGATTATATATGGGCATAAATCATTCCTTCATTTTCTTTTCGGCTTAGTCCCTTTATTAATCAGGGGTCGCCACAGCAGAATGAACCACCAACTAATCCTGCACATGTTTCAGGCAGCGGATGCCCTTTCAATCACTGACGATATATTTTAATAAAAGTTTAAAGGAAAGTTTTTATTTATTAAAATTTATTTAAAGTTTATTTATTAACTTTATTTACTTATTAATATGGTTTAATTATCTTTCTTACAATAACATTTGTTTTTACATTTTTCTTTAAAGGTTTTGACTTATTAAATAGCATTTTTAGCGTTTAACCTTATGTAAGTATGTATAAATGTATTCATTTATTATGGTCTTAAAATGGTCTTAAAAAGTCTTAAAGTTGAATTGATAAAACCTGTAGAACCCCATATAACATATTTCTTTTAGAGTATGCATATATATATATATATATATATATATATATATATATATATATATATATATATATATATATATATATATATATATATATATATATTAATGATTTTATTTTTTAGGTTGTTGGCATAAAAGAGGATCTCAATGGCCTTGGACCTAAAATGGAGGAGTTCAGATCTGTGTGCAGGCAGTTGCAGTCTCAGCTGAAGAAAATTCCTGATTGCTCAGAAACTCCATTTGAGACCGAGGCAGATGCTTTGGTGGATTCATGGCTGGATGTGAGGATTTGAAAACTGCTGCTTACATTTATCATACTTCTTTTGTTCAATTGGTAAAGCCGTGTCGTTTTGGCAGGTGTCGGAGAAGACTGACGGCTATCTGGATAATCTGCGTGTGGGTCTGGAGTTGTGGGAGAAGCAACTGGTTCTGGGTGGAGAAGTGGAGAGCTGGGCTTCTACTAAACTCATCATCTTCTCAGAGTCTCATCCCTTTAGCAGTGAGGAAGAAGTTCTCAGCATGAAGGTGTGCTTTTCCAAATTGTCTGGTTAAAATGTATACAAAATGTTCTCAGGCTTATAAAGAATTTGTTTTACTGTTCAGGATTATGTTTTATAACTCCTGGGGATGAATATTTTTAAAAAGTGACAAGATTTGTTTCCATCAAAAAAGTAATACATCATTAACAAAAGTATTCTTTAAATATAATCTGAAAGTCCCCCATTTATCATTATTATTATTATTATTATTATTGTTATTATTATTATTATTGTTGTTGTTGTTGTTGTTATTTTGTTATTATTCTAAATCATAAATCCATTTTTTATTTATTTGTTTTACTTATTTAAATTTTTAAACTTTTTTGCATAAATGTGAAAGTGTAAATAATTCTAATGAAAATATGATGGTTTAGTAACTTTGTATACAAATAATTTGAAGTCTGTGTCCCATTTTTTGTCTTTTCAAAAACAGTAAAGAGAATGTTTAAAAAAAATTACAGGCAGGAGTTGTAAAAACACTCAAAATAAACACCTTTTTTTTAAAGTCTCCTAGATTTAAACAGTTGACTTAAACCATTTTAAAAACCATTCAGCTTAGCATAACTCATTGAATTGAATTTTATCGTTAGCATTTTAATCTAAAAAAAGGTTTAAATAAATTTCCAATGGAAGAAAATGAAAAGTCATTTACGTTATATCTGTGTCTATATTATTAGGAAATATACTCCCATTCGGGCTCAATAGTCAAGAAAATCTATTTTGCGTAATGAGCTTTGTAAAATTATTCCACCTGGTACAGGCATTTTCTTGACTATTAGGCCAGAATAACAGTATAGTTCATAGTAATATTGACCTAGAAAATAGAAACTTTGGTTTCCATCTGTCTTTTTACACTATGCACTGTTACTACAAAGGCCTCAAACTTTCAATAGATTTGTTTTTCTTTGAATGAAATGCTAATGGTCAAATCCGATTCAATGAATTTTTCTAAGCTAATAGTGTCCCCGCCAAGAAATAGACAAAATGGTTTCAAAAATAATTCAAGTTAACTGTTGGGAGTCTTGTAAAATGAGCCATTTGTCAAGAAATGTGGAGTGTTCCTTTAAAGACTGATTGATTGATTTCATGTTTTTTTTATGTGTTCATTAGAATGAGATTCAGTCCCAGGAGGACAATCTTGAGCACTTCCACAGAAAGTTACTGGAGATCCAGGAACTGCTGCAGAGCAAGGAATCTCCCCTTGAGTTACAGGTGAACCTGCAGCTTACTTCTGTTTATTAAGTTAATTGTAATTCTTAACTATTCCTAAATTGTACCCACAAACACACACACTGTCTTACATAGGTAATGGAAACAAACCTGAGGAAGAAAATGGAGCAGGTGAAGGAACTATTTACCGACTGCACTGACGTGTTCCAGGAGCTCGTCAAAGTTAAAGCTCATCTGATTGAAAAGATTGAATCCTATCAATCGTCTGTGGAGAATATACGCTCCTCTGTAAACATGTTCAGTTCAGAGGATCGCTTAGAGCTGGAGACCCATTTACAGGTATTGTTTAATTAAGAGACCTGCGTAATATTTATAATATATATATTTATATATTTATATATTTAGCTTGAAGGAGTAGGGCTAAGGGAAAGGGTTGAATACCCCTTCAAATTGAGATTTTTCAGGACCACACTCGAAACCAAGGGGTAAGAAAAATTTCCCAGAATACACCAGCCACATCTGCACCTGAAAGTAAGGAGATCCACAAATTAGTATTTTTTGTCATTATTAAAAAATTTTATAACAAACAAACGTTTTAATATATTCATAGCCTTCGTTTTTTATCATTATGCTTTTTAAAAAAATGCTAAAATAAAAAACGCAAAATTTGGATCTATTTGCGATCTATAATCCCTAATAATAACTTCTGTATAGCAGTCCCACAACATTCTAACACACTATGACACTGGAATACCATGTCAGAAAAGTCTAGTGGCTGTCAATGGGCTGTTTTACAGTGTCTGCTATAATGTTAATGTTGTTTTTGGTGTGTTTACATTAATGAATATGGCCACTGTGTAAAGGCACAGTACAGTTACGATCCTTTTGCCACATTAGATCGTTATGATAACATAATATATGCCTTCAGTGATTTCCTGAAGATAAATACAAAAAAATAACACAACTGGAATCACTACAGCAGTCGCCATTATCTGATCTCTTATGAAGCAAGAGATTGCGAGGACATATGATGACGTGTGCAGGTGCTGTAGTGCTGTCCCAATTCCTAGGGGTAAATTTTGAAGCCCTTCCCCTTAACCCTCGGTTGTAAGGGCCAAGGGGAGGGGGAAGGGGAAGTGGTAGGGGTACAAAAATAGAATTGGGATTGGGCCTTACTATATGTTGCACAAGTATATTTTTTGCCGGAAAACGTTCGAGGTTACAGAAGTAACCCTTCGTTCCCCGAGGAGGGGAACGGAAGTGCCATGAATGGGAGGATTCGGATCAGAAGCCGCTTATCTGGAGAGTATTGAACGGGCCAATGAATGAAATTAATTGGCAGCGTAAGCTTGCGCAGGTGTGCGACATCTGCAATTATCTCAGCATATAAGCACACCTGAAGCCAGCAGACGCCATCCTTTTAAGCTGAAGAGACTTTCAAACAGCTAAGGGACAGTCATTATGGCGACGGAATATGGCACTTCCGTTCCCCTCCTCGGGGAACGAAGGGTTACTTCTGTAACCTCGAACGTTCCCCTTCGGTTGGGGAACTTCAGTGCCATGAATGGGAGAATATGGAAAGCGCCATAATGACTGCACCTTACCAACACCCCCGATGAGGAGATAGTCAAGCAAGCGTGACGCACCCACATCATGGGGGGCGCGGTCCTCCAACGTGTCCCTGGCCCTAATTTATTCTACTTCAACAGAAGTTTTACGGATTTAGATATATTTTTTGGGAAGTCGTGAGCATCTAGATAATTCTAGGAAATACGACAGTACGTTGGGAAGCGTGCAATCCCGATAGGGAGGACGCTGCGGAGGCCATCCATTACCCAAGGGGGGGATAGATGGCAGAATTTACCTATGGACTAGCCCTAAAAAGGGGGAGTACGCATAGCAAAGAGTGGTTAGCGGAGAGGGAAGACACGGGTCCGCCCAGGGGGGGGACTTAACCGTGGCGGAATAAGCATATGGGATCGCCTAGTGGGGATCACGCATAGCAGGCACCTATACCCAAAACGCGGGCTGACCAGCGGGCAGACCTACAACGTAGTGGGCCAGCAAGTGACTCCTCCGCTGAGTCAGTGCTGGGGGCCACGGAGGAATCTGCAGGGCTCACCTGACGGGGAACTTTACTGACAGATAAAAAAGGCGCACGTACCTCCGTGTTAGGGAGAATGGCGCAGCAAGCGTGTTTCAACACCCTACCGAGTTGTCTCCTCAATCACCAAAGGGTTACCTAATACCCTTGAGGAAACCGGCTCCACTCGCAGATTGTAAAACCTTGCAAATGTGTTGGGTGTCGCCCAGCCCGCAGCTCTACAGATGTCTGTTAGAGAGGCGCCGCGTGCACGCGCCCAAGAGGATGCAACGCTCCGAGTGGAGTGTGCACGTACTCCCGGGGGACACGGCTGACCTCGACTCGAATAAGCGAGTGAAATGGCATCCACAATCCAGTGGGATAATCTTTGTTTCGATACGGCACTTCCCTGCTGCCGACCGCCATAACAGACAAAGAGCTGCTCAGATGATCTAAAATTCTGAGTACGGTCCACATAAATGCGCAGAGCGAGAACTGGACAAAGTAAAGAAAGGGCTGGGTCTGCCTCCTCCGGGGGCAGCGCTTGCAGGTTCACTACCTAATCTCTAAAGGGGGTGGTAGGAACCTTGGGCACATAACCGGGGCGGGGTCTCAGGATAACGTGAGAGTAATCCGGCCCGAATTCCAGGCACGAGTCACTGACCGAAAATGCCTCCAGGTCCCCGACCCTCTTGATGGAGGCCAACGCAACCAGCAGAGCTGTCTTCAGGGACAGAAATCTTAGAGATACTGATTCGAGTGGCTCAAAGGGATCGGATCGCAGACTCGTGAGAACGAGGGCGAGATCCCAAGAGGGCATGAGAGGGGGGCGAGATGGATTAATTCGCCTAGCACCCCTAAGGAACTGGATGACCAGGTTATGCTTTCCCACGGTGCCGCCAGCTACCACGCTATGATAAGCGGAGATGGCGGCCACGTAAACCTTGAGAGTGGAGGGCGACAGCCTGCTGTCCAACTTCTCTTGAAGGAAAGAGAGCACAACACTAATCTGGCAATTTCGGGGGTCTTCTCTGCGAGAGACGCACCATTCAGTGAATAGACTCCACTTCAGGGCGTAGGCGCGCCTCGTGGAGGGGGCTCTAGCCTGAGTGATGGTATTAACCACCGCAGTCGGTAGGTTACCTAAGTCTTCCTCGCGTCTAGGGACCACACGTGGAGGTTCCAAAGATCGGGGCGAGGGTGCCAGATGGTGCCCTGTCCCTGAGAGAGTAGGTCCTCTCTCAAAGGGATCCGCCAGGGGAGGGCCGTCGCGAGGAGTGAGAGCTCTGATATCCAGGTCCGGTTGGGCCAAAGGGGCGCAACTAGCAGAACCTGTTCCTCGTCCTCCCTGACCTTGCACAGAAACTGCGCGAGCAGGCTCACTGGGGGAAACGCATACTTGCGCATGCCCCGAGGCCAGCTGTGGGCCAGTGCATCCGTGCCGAGAGAGCCCTCGGTCAAGGAAAAAAACAACTGGCAGTGAGCGTTCTCGGGGGAAGCAAACAGATCGATCTGGGCCTCCCCGAATCGCGCCCATATCAGCTGAACAGACTCGGGGTGGAGTCTCCATTCTCCAGGGCGTAACAGCTGTCGTGAGAGCGCATTGGCTGCACGATTGAGCGTGCCTGGGACGTGAATGGCGCGCAGCGATTTCAGCCGCGGGTGACTCCAGAGGAGCAGACGGCGGGCGAGCTGAGACATGCGGCGAGAGCGCATACCCCCCATGCGGTTGATATACGCCGCCGCCGCCGTACTGTCCGTCCTGACCAGCACGTGTTGCCGCTCCAGCACCGGTAAAAAGCGGTGGAGAGCGAGGAACACTGCCAACAGCTCTAGGCGATTGATATGCCAATGCAGCTGGGCACCCTTCCAGAGGCCCGCAGCCGCATGCCCGCGACACACGGCCCCCCAACCCGTGTTGGAAGCGTCTGTTGAAACAACAACATGGCTGGACGCCTGTCCTAGAGGCACACCGGCCTGTAGGAACGAGGGGTCGTTCCAAGGGCTGAGGGCGTGGCGACACAGCGCAGTAACCGAGACCCGGTGTGTGCCCGCGTGCCATGCGCGTCTGGGGACCCGATCGTGAAGCCAGTGCTGAAGTGGTCTCATATGGAGCAACCCGAGCGGCGTGACGGCGGCTGCGGATGCCATATGCCCCAGGAGCCTCTGAAAGAACTTCAGTGGGACCACTAGTTTGCTGTCGAGCTCCCTCAGACAGTTCAGCAACAGGCGAGCGCGTTCCTCGGAGAGGTGCGCTACCATGGTGATCGAGTCCAGCTCCATCCCGAGAAAAGAAATCCTCTGCACGGGGGCGAGTTTGCTCTTTTCTCGGTTGACCTGAAGCCCCAGTAGGCGGAGATGCCGAAGCACCTCGTCCCTGTGCATAATCAATTGCTCCCGCGAGTGGGCTAAAATCAGCCAGTCGTCGAGATAACTGAGTATGCGAATGCCCGCGAGCCGAAGGGGCGCTAGGGCACCCTCCGCGAGTTTGGTGAAGACCCGCGGAGACAGAGAGAGCCCGAAGGGGAGGACCTTGTACTGCCACGCTCGACCCTCGAACGCAAACCGCAGAAATTGGCGGTGGCGTGGAAGAATGGAGACATGGAAATACGCGTCCTTCAGGTCTATGGCTGCAAACCAATCCCGAGGACGAACGCATTGGAGAATGCGCCTCTGCGTGAGCATTCTGAACGGCAGCTTGTGCAGACAGCGGTTCAAAACGCGCAGATCTAGGATTGGCCGTGACCCACCGCTCTTTTTGGGTACGATGAAGTATGGGCTGTAAAACCCACTCTCCATCTCGGCTGGAGGAACCGGCTCGATTGCACCCTTCGCCAGGAGGGCAGCAATCTCCTCTCGCAAGACAGGGGCGGACAGGGGGTTGACCCTGGAGAAATACACGCCCGTAAACTTGGGGGGCCGTTTCGCGAACTGAATCGCGTGACCGAGTCTGATTGTGCGTATGAGCCACCGCGAGGGGCTGGCCCGCGCTAACCAGGCAGGCAGAGCCCTCGCTAATGGAGTCATCGCTACAATCGCTGACGTACCAGCGGTGGGGCAGCGCGGAGTGGGTGTGCTGATCCGGGAAGCACGAGGGTCCCGCGGAAAAGCTGGAGGAGAGCAATTCGCTCTGGCTCCGCACCCTGACTCCGGAGAGGGGGCTGGAGGGCTGAGGGAAGGGAGACCGTCCCCCCAGCGCTCGTGAGCCACTGGCGAAGCACGTAGAGTCTGCGAGCCGGAAGGCAGCGCGTCCCGGACTGGCAGAACTCGTGCAGTCACATCCGGGGAAGGGAAAAAGTGCTCTTTTACTGATGTTTTGGTGGCACTGAAAAGTACCGTTGTTATCGGGGCCCCGCCCTCCAGCGGGGAAAGAGCAAGTTTCCTCTTCTCCGGATGGCCTGTCTCAGGGACGCTTCGCGGTCCGTTTACCGGACTTAACGGCGCCCTGGGCAGGAGGGGCTGCCTGCTTTCGAGGTGAACGCCGCGCCCGCTTGGCCGGAGGCGCAGGCGGGGGCGGGGCAGCACTCGTTGGCGGGCGCCCTCGGCGAGGAACAGCGGAGGTGGATGGCTCGGCGGGCGGAGCGGGCTTACGGCCACGCCGATAGATGACATTGCCCATCGCATCCGACTGCTCTTTCACCGCCTTGAATTCCTGGGTGAATTCACCGACGGTGTCGCCGAACAGGCCAGCCTGGGATATGGGCGAGTCAAGAAAGCGAACTTTGTCAACGTCGCGCATATCGGCCAGGTTTAGCCAGAGGTGGCGTTCCTGAACCACAAGTGTGGACATCGTCCTCCCCAGCGCACACGCGGCGGACTTAGTAGTCCGAAGAGCATAGTCGGTCGCGGTGCGCAGCTCATGTAATAAGCTTGGGTTAGACCCGCCCTCGTGCAGCTCGGCCAGCGCCTGCGCTTGGTAGCGCTGGTAGGTGGCCATCGCGTGCAAAGCAGAAGCAGCCTGGCCCGCAGCCTTATAAGCTCTGGCTCCGAGGGAGGCAGACAACCTACAGGCTTTGGACGGGAGGCGGGGCAAACCCCGCCACGTAGAGGCGCCGCGCGGACAAAGATTGACCGCGATAGCGCGCTCCACTGACGGGATCGCCTCATACCCCCTGGCAGCTCCGCCGTCAAGGGCGGTGAGGGCGGAGGCACTCGCAGCACGGGCAGAGAAAGGTGCCCTCCAGGACTGCGTGAGCCTACTGTGCACTTCCGGGAAGAAGGGGACGAGAGGCTTCGAAGGCTTCGCCTTCTGGTCCTCTACGTAGCACCCATCTAGTCGGTCCGGCCGCGGAGCTGGGGGATAAACCATCTCCAACCCCACGGCCGAAGCAGCCCGGGAAAGCACGGCTAACATGTCCGCTTCAGGATCCGATTTGACAGCGCTCACCTGCCCGGAGGGGGCGAGCGGGTCCGGATCTTCGTCGGACAGTGAAAGCCCACCCTCCGATGCCGCGGAGGACATCTGATCTCCGGTGTCAGCGAGTGTGAGAGCTACCATCTGGTTAGACGGATCACTCTCACCACCCGAAGCTTGGATGGAGCGCCGAGGAGCGAGAGGTCCGCGAGCCCGTGGGCGGCGGATTAGCTCCCGCTGAAACCCTCAGATCTGCCCGAGCGCCCGCTGCTTTTTTAGAACAGGAGGCAACTGGGGTGGCTTGCTCTCTTGCGAAAGTTAGCCGCGATCTTAGCTGTGCAACGGTCATGGCATCGCAATGACGACATGAACCGCCCGCGAGCACCGCATTAACATGCTGGACCCCCAAACATGCAATGCAGTGATCGTGTCCATCATCCGGAGACAGGAAACCCCCGCATCCAGAAACGCACAGTCGGAGCGCCATCCTGAAAAGGACGTGCTGCACGTGTTGCTCTTTTAGGAAAGTTGCAACTATACGCACCGCTCTGGAGGACCGGACCCAAAGAACCGCAGGCAAGGGAGTAACCCAGCTCGACCGTCTGCCACCGCGAAGACCCACTCTGGACCGGGAGACACACTCGTTCGCTCTGAAGTGCTGATCAGCAAGAGGAACCCTCATCGACTCACTCAGAAAGGATCTGAAGCGAAAAGGATGGCGTCTGCTGGCTTCAGGTGTGCTTATATGCTGAGATAATTGCAGATGTCGCACACCTGCGCAAGCTTACGCTGCCAATTAATTTCATTCATTGGCCCGTTCAATACTCTCCAGATAAGCGGCTTCTGATCCGAATCCTCCCATTCATGGCACTGAAGTTCCCCAACCGAAGGGGAACCACAAATATATTGCAGGGGTCAAAATAATACTTTTCTTTTGCGCCAAAAATCCTTAGAATATTAAACAAAGATAATCTCCCATGATATTATATGTTTATATCCCATGACATTATTATATTTAGTACTGTATAGTCAATATTTTTTAAAAACTTAATTTTTGATTAATAAATGCATTGCTACTGTAAGCACTTCATTTCGACAGCTAAAAACATTATTTTCCTAATATTTAGATTTCTTTGCACCCTCAGATTCCAGATATTCGAATAGTTGTATCTTAGCCAAATAATGTCCACTCCTAAAAGCTTATAAAAAGCTTATTTATTTAGCTTTCAGAAGATGTAAAAATCTCAATAAAAAGACACTTTTGACAGGTTTTGATTTCCAGGGTCAAATTTTATCATTCAAATCATTTAGCAGATTTCATATAAAGCTTCAGGTTTAAATAAGAAAAATAGAACAATACAACAAAAGAGCAACAATATGTACAGTAGGATTAAAAAAAATAAAATGAACAAAGAAAAAAGTTGTAGATAGAATAGAATGAGAATAGGAAGTGCTGATATTAGAGGGTCAACCATTAATGAAAAAGTCTTTAAAAAGTTTACCCTTGCATTCACACAAATTTCCTGAAAAAGCATATTTCCTTGAATTGTCAGTAATGAAACAACTAAAACCTGGAGAGAATATAAAAGTATTACACTCTCCAATCGTAGCTACTATATGCAATTTGATTTTAAAAGAATCTACGTAAACACGATTATCTATCCCTTTGTAGGACTTGTGTGAGCAGCTTCTGGACCAGGAGGAGCAGACTGAATCTCTGCTGAAGGAAATCAATCTCATGTCTAGCATTACTGGACCGCAGGTCTTGGAGGAGCTGACCAATCAGAGCAAGCGTCTCAAAGACAGCATTGCTGAAACACGGGAGACGATTCGCCAAAAAAAGGAACAAGGGGAGAAAAGCTTCCTTCAGACTATTAAAGGTCTGAAAACCTCATTTTTTGTTTCCCTGCAAAATAATCTTGTTTTTAGTATAAATATCTAATAATTCCTTAATAAAAAAATCTACCCAGGCTCATTCTGAAAACGTAGCCCTATATATATTTCTGTAGGTCGTGAATTGTGTAGCTAGAAGTGCGTATGGCTGTGTTTCGTCTTTAAAACAAACGCTACCGGGCTGTATGATGTCGTTCCTTTTCGCGCTTACCAGCTGACTACTTACCTCCATGTGGACGGCTTTCCTACTGTTAACAGTTTGATCAGTAGCTCACCATGTACTGTTAGTCGGTGGACTTGAGATGCAGAGAGGAGTTGAACATGACGACAGGGTTCGAGTTTGGTGAAGAACAGTTCCAGAAAGCAGGTAAGACAAAAACAAAAGCCAAAGAAATTAAAATAAAATAAGCAAGTAAATAACATGGTGAGAATGTGGTAAAACCTGAAAATGTGGTAAAAATCAGGCGAGGGCTTTTTTTTTTGGATTGCTTTTTAAATCTGTCAGTTGGGTTTAGGGAAGTGGGTGGGAGCTGGTCAATCGGTGCTTTAGAAAACACTATTGATTGGGTTAAGGGAAGGGAAGGGATCCATCAGCCATTCAGTTAGTCAGCCAGTCAGTCGACAGCAGCCTCTGGTGGATTTACATGTGAACAGCAGGCGCTATCAGGACTCGCAAGAGAAATTTGAGATCTCAAAGAGCAAATACAGCGGCCTCTGGTGAATTCGTGAAAACAAAAACTGCAAAAAAATGTACCTCCTTGGACATATTTGGTGCTCTCCAGAAATGTATATAGCGGTACATTATCAGAATGAGTCTGGGTTGAAAAAACCCAGTTTTGTTTTTAGAAATAGTAAGTAAAAAGAGGAAGTTTGGAAACATTGTTTCAAACGTTTAAGAGTTTCTTGCTTTTGTTAAACATAAACGAACATATTTAGAAATCGGTTGCAAACCTGTAACTATTGACTTTCATAATATTTGTTTTTCCTACTATGGGAGTCAATGGTTACCGGTTTTCATCATTTCTTCAAAATATCTTCTTTTGTGTTTAACAGAAGAAAGAAACTCATAAAAGTTTGGAACCACATGAAGGTGAGTAAATTTTATTTTTGTGTGGACTATTCCTTTAAGTTACCTTTAAACATGTAAAATTATCTGCCAATGGAGCGAGTAAACATCTTATTTCAAACTGAAAACAAGATTTGGTGTTATTACTTTGGTGTTACACTTTCTACTTGTTTTAAGGAAAATTTAATTTCTTATTTCTGAAGACACAACAATCTATATTTTTTTACTTGTCAAGAAAATGCTTCTTAATTAAAGAATTATTAAATATTTAGACTGAAAACAAGACAAATTTTAATTAAGAAACACATTTTGCAGTGATTTTAGTGCTATTATTACTATATAAATAATATACATTTTAAATACACTGTTGAACAAGAGATTTTTGTTTTATCCACGTGTCCCACTGGCTCTTTGCAGAAGAGTTTCAGTCATTTGAGGAATGGCTGCAGGATGAGCAGCTCTCTGTCAATGAGTGTTTTGAGAACCCGGAGAGAAAGCAAGATGTAGAAACATCCATGCAGCGACTGAAAGTGAGTAACAACGAGGTCCCATCCCTATAATTAAGATTTCTATTGTGCTAGAACATTTTATAAATACTTTTCAACCAATGAGACTTACTGTACAATGCAGTTATTCCAGGGCCACCCGTGCAGCAGCAAGAGTCAGCAGGTGTTATCACCCTTAGTCAAAGCGTAATCATAAAATAGCAGAAATGACTCATTTAGTGGAACAATTTGTTTTCTTTAGGGTTTCCTGGAATCTAAAGACGGAGAACAGCGTCTGGCACTGTTGAAGGACAGGTTTGAGAGTGGTGGACAGACGAAAGTCCCTTCTGAGGCTCAAGCTTTGTTCTCCACGTGGCATCAGGAACAGGAAGGAGAACTGGCCACACTGAGAGCACACTGTCAGGGACGCCATAAACAGCTAGATGACATCCTCTACAACCTCAACAGGTACACAGACTGAGCTCTTGTCATAGATTTTTGCTGTTGCTGTTGATTGAGCCAATTATTTAAATTAATGTCTTTAATCCAATTCGTCTTTTTTTCTATAGTGCTTTTACAATGTAGATTGTGTCAAAGCTGCTTAACATAGAAAGAGAAAAGAGAATAAAAAGCCATAACAATATTTTAGATGGGAACATTCCAGGCAGACTGGGGAGTAGTGGTGGAATGCTGGTGTAGTTCTAGTTAGATTAAAACAGTTTTAGTTCAATTTAATGACACTATTGAAGTTCAGTTCAGTTGTGTGTCTTTATGTGTTTAGCTTGCAAGAGGAACACAATCATTTAAAGGACTGGCTTCAGCAGAGGGAACAAGTGCCAGAACAGAGAGAAAAACTACGACAAATCCAAGAGGAGTTTCTTAAAGAAAGGTAACACTTGCTTTTCTAAATGTAAAGTTTGTTTTAAACATTTTTTACTTTGTTTTTGTTTTTTCAAACAATAATTTCAGTAATTAAATAACACATTCACAGCATATTTACTTGGTATTCCTAATTATAATTTTATACATAATAATAATAAGAGCAATACGATACTATTATTATATATACACTCACTGGCCACTTTATTAGGTACACCTTACTAGTTAGACCTACTTTTGCCTTCAGAACTGCCTTAATTCTTCATGGCATAGATTCAACAAGGTACTGGAAATATTAATCAGCAAATTTGCTCCATATTCACATGATAGCATCACGCAGTTGCTGCAGATTTGTCTGCTGCACATCCATGATGCAAATCTCCCTTTCCACCACATCCCAGAGGTGTTCTATTGGTTTGAGATCTGGTGACTGTGGAGGCCATTTGACTACAGTGAACTCATTATCATGTTCAAGAAACCAGTCTGAGATGATTCGTGCTTTATGACATAGCGTGCTATACTGCTGGAAGTAGCCATCAGAAGATGTCACTGTGGTCAAAAAGGGATGGACATGGTCAGCCACAAAACTCAGGTAGGCTGTGGCTGTGCCAAGGAAATTTCCCCCACACTATTACACCGCCAATACCAGCAAGGCAGGATGGATCCATGCTTTCATGTTGTTGATGACAAATTCTGACCCTACCATCTGAATGTCGCAGCAGAAATTGAGACTCATTACATCAGGCAATGTTTTTCCAATCTTCTATTGTCCAGTTTTGGTGAACCTGTGCAAATTGTAGCCTCAGTTTCCTGTTTTTTGCTGACAAGATCGGCAGCCGGTGTTCGGCATACCCTGGTTGTAATGAGTGGTTATTAAAAGTGGCTTACAGAACTTTTTCAGACCATTCTCTGTTAACCTTAGAGATTGTGCATAAAAATCCCAGTAGATCAGCAGTTTCTGAAATACTTAGACCTGCCTGTTTGGCACCAACAACCATGCCACGTTTAAAGTCACTTAAATCCTCTTTCTTCCCCATTCTGATGCTCGGGTGAACTGCAGCAGATTGTCTTGACCAAGTCTACATGCCTAAATGCAGTGAGTTGCTGCCAAGGGATTGGCTGAAAAAAAATTTGCATTAATGAGAAGTTAAACAGGTGTAACTATTAAAGTGGCTTGTGAGTGTATATAAATCATCCATTCATTCATTCATTCATTTATTGATTCATTCATTCATTCATTCATTCATTCATTCATTCATTCATTCATTCGTTTTCCTTTGTCTTAGTCCCTGATTTATCAGGGGTCATCACAGCAGAATGAATTGTCATATATAAAAATCAAATATTTATGATTTGTATAATATTATTAGTCTCTGATTTTATTTAATTTCAAATTTATATGGTAAAATTATGAAAAATGTTTGAAAAGAAAATGATCCTGCCACAAAATGTTTGAATTAATGTATGTGGACAACATTTATGGCCAACCAAAGCTTAAAGAAGCTGAAACCATAAGATCACGAGCCACTTATGTAAATGAACACAATGTCAAACTTTATTGGACTGAAATACATTTTGATACTTTGCATGATTTCAGTTTATGTTGTGCAATTGTTCAGCCTTTTTTATTTCACATAAACCTGTATAACATTTACTTTTACCCTCAATCCACAGCGGTCGTGTAGAGGCATTCAATGACCTGTTATCCACAGTAAGGATGCGTGGCCTGAGAGGAGACCCTTTCCTTAAGGACAGTGAGACCCTAATTGACCAATACCACAGCCTGGGGGTTATTTTGGAAAATCAAGCCCAAGACCACAAGACCCTTGATGCTCAGATTGAAACATTCCAAACTAATGCAGAACAGATCAGAGCCTGGATCAGAGATTTAAAGCAAGGACTCGAACACTTGAGCGCTGACACACCAATGCAAGAAAAAGATATGAAGGCTCAGGTGGGTTCCCATACATTGTCATACTTCGAAATAATCCAAAAAAGATATAAATAGTGATTACTTAATTTTTTAAAACTTGTATATATTTATTTTTTGCTTGATTTTCTGGTAAACACAAAGAATATCTTTACAAACATCCTTAATGTATTTAGGATAATATGAATGTTTTTCTGTTTTTTTTGTTTTAAGGCTGTTCTTAATCAAAGCTCTGATGGTGACGCTAAACTGGTGGCTCTGAAAGGTGAGGGTGTTGCTTTATGTACACATGAGATTTTGGAGGAGACCAGAAGACAAGAACTTGTTCACACACTTAAAAACATCGAGGATGAATGGAAAAGAGTTCTGGATTTGGCCCAACTACTAAAACATCAGGCAGAACTCCAAGACACTCTTCACAGGGAACTAGAAAATCTACAGGCCCAAGAAGAGAGTACCCAATCCTGGGTGAGAGAGCAGCTGCAGATGCTACGCTCCTTGGAGAAGGAACTTCAACCCCAGGAAAAACTCAACAAATTACTGGTAAGCACAAAGAAAAATTATATTTTGACTGCAAAACCCTTTTTAGAACTCTCTAGTAATTCTTACCTTTGTTGCTTGGTTTATAACATGTATATATTCTCTAGGCTGTCTTAGACCTTGCTGATGAAGCTGATTCCAGATTGGCCAGTTTACAGAGGCAAGGACAGAGTTTATGTTCTTATAAAGAGCTTGACACTGAGAGGAGGAGTCACATTGACCAAACCCATAGAGCAATAGAGGAGGAGTGGAGGAAAGTGCTGCAACTTGCTCAGGAGCTTAAGAACCAGGTCAAGCATGAGGAATCTCTCAACAGAGAGTTACAAAGCTTTTGTGATCAGGGAGAAGAGACTCAATCCTGGGTTAGACAGCTCAGAGAGACCTTGGAGACCCTTCATATGACATCTTCTATTCAAGAGAAGCTCAGTGGTGTTGAGGTAATGGAGAGTATTTTAGGGCAATTTATTGCTTGTTAAAGAAACAAGGCAATGTTTCCTGAAACAGTAAATATACACTGAAAACCAGTAAAAAATGTAAACAAAAGCATGATATCTTGGTTTTGTGTTTTTTTTTAGGCAGTACTTGCTCATAGATCTGAGGGGGACTATAAACTTAGTGACCTAAAGATGAAGGGAGAGAGTCTATGTTCCTATGAAGATCTACAGGAGGGTAAACGCCAGACAATCCAACAGACATTACAAGAAGTAATGCAAGAGTGGACAGAAGTTTTGTTAAATGCTCAGGAGTTGAAGAACCAATCAGAACTTGAGGAGTCTCTTTGTAAGGACCTTCTGGATCTTCAAGAACAGGAGGAGAGCATTCAATCTTGGATCAATGAGCAGCATCTTAAGATTAAATTGCTAGGTGAAGATACTCAAATTCAGGAGAAAATGAATGGAGCTCAGGTATAGTAAGAGCCAAAGAGTGATATTCTAGTTCACTTTTACCAAATATCCACAAACATTCTGACTTACTCGCTGGCCTAAAATGTTTGTTTACTCTAGGGCATCCTGAACTCAGAATCAGAAGGAGATTATAAAATAGCCACCCTGAGAAGAAAAGTGGACGGTTTGTGCTCTCGAGAAAACCTGAGCGAGGACAGAAAACAGGAAGTCCAGCTAAACTTGAGGTCAGTTGAAGAGGAATGGAAGAAGGTCTTGGCTAGTGCTCAGCAACTAAAGAACCAGGCTGAGCTCCAGGATTCTCTTGCAAGGGAGCTTCAGACTTTTTATGCCCAGGAGGAGAGCACCTGGTCCTGGGTGAGGAACCAGAAGGATGACCTGTACTCACTGGGGGAAAACACTCATGGTACACAAGACCAGCTTGAAGAGAGACTAAGCAGAGCACAAGTAAGTATTAATATAGGCTCAGCAGTGGAAGTCATCACAGTTGGGTAAACTTGGAGAGCAGTGAATGGGAGTTCTTTTTTCGCTTTCTAATTTGTTTACATAATAAAAGATTTAAAATACTGATAACTATATAATTATATCAATAGCTAAATTCTCATTTAAAATTACATTGCATTGTACATGATCAAAATTTTAAGCTTATGCTAATTCTGAAAACGTAACCCGTTTATATATATATATACGTTTCTGAAGATCGGGAATTATATAGCCAGAAGTACGTATGGCTGCATTTAGTTTTTAAAACGAACACTACCAGGCGGTATGACGTCGTTCCTTTTCAGGCGCACAGTACTAGCCAACCAGTTTGTCCAGTTAGCTTGCAATGTACGATGGTGAACTTGAGATGCAGAGAGGAGCTGACCACGACAACAGTGTTTGAGTACGGTGAAGAACGGTTCCAGAAAGCAGGTAAAACAAAACAGATGCCAAAAAATTTAATAAACAAGTAAAAAACAAGGTGAGATTGTGGTAAAAAAAATCAGGCGAAGGCCTTTTATGAATTGCTTTTAAAATTAGCTGGTTGGGTTTAGGGAAGTGGGTCGTCAGGTCGATCTGTGATTTTTAAAATTCTATTGGCTGGGTTTAGGGAAAGAGGAGGGTGGGCCAGTCGATCGGTCAGTCAGTCATTCAGTCAGTCAAAAATTTGATCTCTTTTTGATTTTTGAGAACAACAGGTACAAATGGCACTCGCAAGAGAAATCTGAGATTTCAAAAAGCATACACAGTGGCTTCTAGTGGATTCGCGGAAACAAAAACTGCAAAAAAACGTAGCTCCTTTGACATATTTGGCAGTCCAAAAATGTATATAGAGGGACATTTTCAGAATGAACCTGAGTTTAAAATTTTATGATGAAAATGTGACAGCCAAAATCAAGTGTATGTCTGTGTCTTTCAGGCTATTCTAAGTCTTTACTCTGAAGGCAACTCCAAGATTGCAGACCTGAAAAAGACAACGGACCATTTATATAGCCGTGACGATCTTGATGAAGATACTAGACATTCTCTTGTTAATAAAATGAAAAACATAGAGGAGGAGTGGAAGGCAACACTACAGCAAGCACACAAACTGCAAAGGTTTGATATGATAATTCTCTATGTCTATAGTAACTCAAGGGG
This sequence comes from Danio rerio, assembly GCF_052040795.2. NCBI lineage: Eukaryota > Metazoa > Chordata > Actinopteri > Cypriniformes > Danionidae > Danio > Danio rerio. The sequence continues at coordinate 39,828,541 of NC_141033.1, read as the reverse complement.
TAGTTCACCCAAAACTCAAAATCACCTCATCGTTTATTCTCCCTCATAGGATTGTAAACTTTTATGAGTTTTTTTCTTCTGTTGAAGACGAAAGGAGATATTTTGTGCTGGTTTCTGGCATCCAATACTATGGAAGTCAATGAGTGCAGCATTCTTCAAAATATATATTTCTTGAGTTCAGCAGAAAGAAAGAAAGAAAGAAGTGAAGGGAAGGGTAAATGATGACAGAATTTACATTTTTGACTCAACTATCCCATTATTCTAGAACACACATTCTTTGGTAATGTAATCAGGCTACTTTTTAGTTACTTTCAGATTACTTTTGAACTAATTAGTTTATCACATCAGTTGGGATTATTTTGTGCAATATTTATCTAAAAAATAAAAGAAATACATTCCATTCCTTATTAATATTTTTAAACAATCTTATTTATAATAATAATAGTAATAATAATACATTATCTTATTCCTCAGTCTTCTGAAAGGTATAGTAGAGCGGCTGGTATCCTGTCGGTGTCAGAAGGAACAGCTTCAGTCTCGTCTGGAGCAAGTCAAAGAGCAGATATCTGCTCTTCCAAGGCGCTTCCCCTGGCCTGGTTTAGGGGATCGAAGACACACAGTGGAGCAAGCAAAGAGTCTGCTGGACCGCACCAGAGCCCTGAACCCATCTCTGTCTGCTGTCCGAGCACTCGGGAGGGAAATGAGCCAGCTGACCCGTGACTCCAACTGGATTGATCCATCATGGGCCACTATGGAGGAGTGCATACCTGTCTTAATCAAAGAACTTACAGTAAGACATTTTTAGAGGAGTGCTGTGTTAATTATTTCTTACTAATTATGACTAATAAATAGAAACCTGATTTACGTGTATGACCAATTTTTTGTTTGTGTGCTTGTGTAGGAGTTTTGTGTAAACCTTGAAGAGGAAATCCGGAGGGAGCGAGTTTGTGCTCAGTTGGTTGAGCAACACACCATGGCTCAGGATTGGCTGAGAGAGCAGGTCAAATGTTTTGGTGCTCTGCCCACTGAACGCCATGGGTTACAGGGCTCCATTAACACTCTTAAGGTCTGATTAAATTCTTATAATATATCTGGACTCTCACTTTTACACACAGTTGTAACAGTTTTAAACAGTTTGTTAAGTTATACACTATAATACTCAACTTGGAATAAAATTATCATGTTAATCTTTTAAAAATCTACTTTCCAGGCTCTTCTTCAGACTGTAGACAGGGAAAAGAGAGAAATGAAAGAGCTGAATGCCGTTAAAGATTCTCTGATGGACCTTTGCACTCCAGGAGGTTGTGATGCACTGACCTTAGAGGTCAGCCATCTTCATGACCTCTGTGTGTCCTCGGAGAAGGAGATGAGGGAACGGTTAGCTGTGTGTGAGGCCAGATTGAATGATATTGACCGCCGGCTTGCTGGAAGGGCACAGATCCTCAGGGAGCAGGCAGAGGGCCTCTTGGATGAGCTACGTGCTCAGGACCACTCTTTAGGATTTCTGGTGGCTAGCCAGAACATTACCCAGCTACAGGAGAACTGGCATAGCTTCAAGGTATAGTGGGAGTATGTTAATTTGTGTGTTAATGTGGTATGTTCTGTAAAAGGAAAGTCATTAAATCCAAACCATACTAATTTCCTGTTGATTGCTAGACCTGTGAGAGAGACATTGAGGCTTTAGAAGGCAAAGTCCGTGACCTTGGTCAGGCTCTCAGAACGGTCCCGATAGATGAGGAACCCCCTAGTGATGTCATTTCCATAGTGGACACAGTTACACAACAATATTGCAGGTACATGCAGTACAGTGATTTGCCAAATTAATTAATTTATGCTTTCAAAAAAACAAAATGTGTAAGATAATATGCTTGAATCTAAATCCTGTAGGTCCTGTAGATGATTGATGTTTTACACAGGTTTCAAAGCCAGTTCCTTGAGGGCCGGAGCTCTGCACAGTCAGTTCCTGGAGGGCCGGAGCTCTGCACAGTTTAGTTCCAACCCTGCTTCAGGCTTGTTTATAACCTATAGGTAAGGGTTAAAGCAGGCTTGGAACTAAACTGTGCAAGGCTGCGGCTCCAGGAATTGGCTTTGACACCTGTGATGTATCACAATTATAGTGTAATGCTGCTTTAATTTAGAGTTAAATATTTATTGGAAAATTATTGATTTCCCTCAGTCTGCGATCGAAACTATCAGAGAGGCAGAATGACTGCGCAGACAGCACTGTGCAGTGTGTGAGACAGGCCTTACAAAACATTCAGTCATGGAACCAGATGGCAAATGCAAATCCTCCTACCAGCTCAGCCACATCCATGCAGGTGTGTTTGTGTCTTAATTTGCATGCAGTATATGAATACACAACAACACAACACACCTGCCTTATGCATATATATTTGACAGTAAGGTTGTTGTCACCTTGTGAACTGTAACATTTTTACTTCTTAGACTGCAATTGAGGAAGGAGCAAAACTGCGTAAAAGCCTGCAGGTGGCACTGTCTCATAAAGAACTGCTGAGGGACTGTCTAGGCCCTGACTTGGCTGGAAAGCTTGAAAGAGATGGCCTAAAAACACTAAGTGAAGCAGACGCTTACATGAATGACATCAAACAGGAACTTAGGGTAAGTACATCTCATTTCTGTAGGATGATGTGATGACTGAACAAAATTTCTAGTGAGGTAAACAGAGGAGTTTGTGTTTCAGAATCTTCAGGAGAAGGTTGAGCAGGAGGCTCTGAGGTTGTCATTAGAGGCTCAAAACATTCAGGTTCACTCACAGGTACACATTTTAAAAAATGAAAGTGTATTTCTAGACTTTTAAAGTATTATTATGTGCAGCACTAATGTATGTTAAAAACAATTTGAAGGTTTCAACTGTGACACCATCAACAAAGGAGTCTGATCAATTGGAATTAGTTTCTTTTTCATCTTTTATTAATGAAAGCTGCAAAACAACGGATTACAGCGAACAGGCTAAGGTACAGCTATCTGAAAGCCTTGACAGCAATATACTTGCATGTGTTATATCTAAAACTACAACAGAAGCAGAAGTTCATACTGCAAGAATATCACCACCAATAATAGAGAAAGATGTTAAAACATCTATACCACAGATTGCCACAGAACTGCTATCTGAATCAGACACAAATGTTTATGAATCGGATGTTCCTGCTAGCAGCTATGGAGCTAATGAAGGTGAAAATGAGAAATTAATTTCTGTTGCTTTGGAAACAAAGGCTGATGAGAATGCAGATAAAGAGATGCCCACTTCCTCATGCGCAGCTCCTGATAGCTTGGAAACCACAGTTCAAGACACAGACATTTGGAGCCGTGGAATTACAAGTCTGAGTGCAAATGGACAAGAAAGTCAGATGTCTTTTGAAGTTGTGGGTTCAGACTTTTTTGCTGAAAGAGTGGAGGGTGAGAGCATCCAAGCAGTGATTGCAGAGCCGAATAAAGAGGAAGAAGGCTCATATATTTCACATTCTTTAGAAGAACCTGTTAGAGATAGTGTAGCGCAAACCAAAAAGGTTGCTTCGCTCATTTTAGATGAAGATACTGTATGCATACAGAGTTTAGACATACCTCCAGACAGTAATATTGCGAGGACAGACTCTGCTAGTGCCATGGTAAATGAGAAGACAGTGAGTCTTCAAACTATGGGAAAACAAGATGAAGAATCTTTGGCCCCTATAGAAGCTGAAATTTCTGAAAGGGCAATAGAAGCAATCCCCTTGCCATATTTTCCTAATGAGGCTGGTGTCATCAGTTTATCAGAAATTAGTTCTACAGTAGAAGCAAAACAGCTCACTGATATAGATCCTAACAGAGAAGTGCAAACACCTGCTGAAACACAAGATAGCGGAGATGCTGCTTCAAGAGGTATTGGAACATTTTCCTCAGACAATGGATCAAATGCTACAATTGCTGACAGTGAGGGCAGCTGGACTACAAATAATGGCCCCCGTGAAATCCAGCGTCGATATATTATTCTAGACTTGCCTGAGGGGGTGGAAATGCAGAGACATCACGCTCATGAAGGTACATCTTTAAGTGGATCCAGCGAGACACAGATTCAGGGATCAGGACATTCAGTAGCAGAAAGAATGGAGACAGAAGATGAGGCAGAATCTGCTGAAACTGAAACAGGTGCTTTAGTCAGCACAAACACAGTTTTGGAAGCACCAGAACAACATAAAACAATTGAAGCAGACCAAAACCTATCAACAAGGCAAGTTGAAGAAGATATGCATGTAATTCTAGATAAAGACACAAGAAAGACCCCATCAATGGATAAAGAACGATTTATAGAAACTGATTCTAAACTTAAACCTTCAGTCAAACAACCAAATGAGGGAGAAACTGAGGTTCAAACAAACAAGGTGGATATCTCCGTAACACCTGAAATGAAACCTGAAGGTAATAAGGCCATTGATGTCATTTTAGAAGCAGACACAATGGCTTCATCAGGTGGTAAAGCAAAATCCACAGTTATTGAACCTAAACTAACACCTCTGTTTCAGCAACTGACTGACAGGGACACTGAGATACAGTCCAAAAGAATGAATGTCATAATGACACCAGAAGAGACAAACAAGGCCCCATTAGTTGATGAAGCACAAATCATGGAATCGATACCTAAACTGACGCCTCCTGTCAAACGACAGGATAGTAAAACTGATGTCCAGTCAAACAAGATAAATGCATCAATGCAAGAGGAAAAAGCTGAAAATGAAAAAGGGATGGAAGTCATAAAACAAGAGACCTCATCAGGTGTAAAAGCACAGTCCATAAAAGTTAAACCTACAGTCATGCAATGGAATGATCAGGAAACTGAGATCCAGTCAAAACAGTTGTATGTTTCACAAGATGGAAAGGCTAAAGATGAACAAACTATTCAGATCGCTGAGGAAAAAGATATGTATATGACTCTATCATGTGAAAAGACTCATTCCATAGAAGCTGAACCTAGACCAACTCCACCAGTAAGACGGAAGAATGACAATAAGGTTGATGCCCAGTCTTACAAGATGAATATCTCAACAACATCAGAGGATAGACCTGAAAATGTAGAGACCATGGCTCCATCAGATACTAAAACAAAAGCTTTAAAAGCAGAATCTGAACCAACACCACCAGTCAGGCAAAGGAATGAGGGGAAAACTGATGTCAAGGAACAATTCTCAACAACTCCAGAAAAGACACCTGAAAGTGGGGACACTGTTCATATGACTATGGAGGAAATAAATAAGTCAACATCTGCTGATGAAGCACAATCAATAGAAACTGTAACCAAACCAACACCACCAGTCAGACGGCAAAAGGATGATGAAACTGAAGTCCAACTTGACATGGCGGATGTCACACCGACACCTCCAACCAGGCGACGTAAAGATGATAGGATGTCTTTGAACCTTGAATCACAAATACAGGGCGAAGTTCTTCCCACCCCACCAAACAGAAGACGTAGAGAAAAATTGAGAAGTGACAGGTTTTCGTTTGATATAGAGTTCCAGCCCACACCACCAGCAAGAAGGCGTAGAGATGATAGAAGATTATCACTTGATTTAGAGACTCAACCCACACCACCAGGAAGACGATGCAAAGAGAAAGACGATCAAAGATTTTCACTTCAACTGGACACTCAACCAACACCACCAGCAAGGCGGCGTAAAGAGAAAGAACAACAAAGATTGCCCGTTGATCTGGAAATTCAACCTACTCCACCATCAAGAAGACACAAGACTAAGCTTGGTAGTGAAACATCATCTTATAGTGATGTGATGAAAAGTATGGATCTCCAAACTGTTGAAGGTAAAGACTGTGAGGATCGAAGACTATCAACTGATCTGGAAACTCAGCCTACTCCACCATCAAGAAGATACAAGACTAAGCTCGGTAGTGAAACATCATCTTATAGTGATGTGATGAAAAGTATGGATCTCCAAACTGGTGAAGATAAAGACAGTGAAGATCGAAGATTATCAATTGATCTGGTACCTCAACCTACTCCACCATCAAGAAGACAGAAGAGTAAGCCAGAAAGTAAAACATCATGTTATATTGATGTGATGAAAAATATGGATCTCCAAATTGGTGAAGATAAAGACAGCAAAGATCGAAGATTATCAATTGATCTGGAAACTCAACCTACTCCACCATCAAGAAGACAAAAAAGTAAGCCAGAAAGTGAAACATCATGTTATAGTGATGTGATGAAAAGTATAGATCTCCAAACTGGGGAACATAAAGACAGTGAAAAGTCAATCGTTAAACCAACTCCACCTGTCAGACGCAAAATTAGTCAGGCAGAAAGTGATGTAACGTTGGCGATTTGCAAAAAACAAGAGGAAATTGAAACCATTGTGAAGCCAACACCACCAACAAGAAGAAAAGATAGCAATGAAATAATTCCAGGCAGTTCAAAGCTGAAAGACGAACCAACTCCATCTCTGAGGCGGAAAGACAGCCAAGCAGAGACTGAAATGGTTTCCATTGTAATGGTTGAGGACGTTCTACCAACCCCACCAACCAGGCAAAAGAAAGATCAACTAGCTGAGAAAGATCCATTAATGGCAGAAGAGCCACAGGTCATACCAGGTTCAACAACAAATTCAGAGAGTGAAGATGTTTCTGTGTGCACAAAAATGGAAGTGGAAGCTGATGTTGAACCAATTACTAAACAGGAAGATGAAGATGAGTTAAACCTAGAGCCTTTAATTGGTCAGAGGCAGCATGAGGAAAGGAAGGACTCTGATACATTACTTCCAGAACCCATCAGTCAAGTAGAGATCATCAATGAATCTCAGGTAACTCCCAATAGGAGCGGACCTGCATGAAGCATGATGACATGGTCTCTGCATGTTGGACTCTAATGCAGATTTTTATGTGCACAAAATGGGGTGTCCTTGAGCTATTTTTTAGTTGCTTTGCAGGGTGACATTAATCCTCTTACTTTGAGGATTATCAAGCACAGCTAACAGCTAACTTTGACAGAAAAAGCAATCTTCTTGCAAATTTTCAACTAACAAATATGACTCTAGAAATAACCATCCACTTTGCATCTTTACATATGTTGGTGTGGCTCTGGCTGCCATGTATAAAGTAGCTACTGCCCTTGTTGTCACACACATAGAGTGGGTGTGAATTATTTTATTTCTGTTCTCTTAGATTTTATGTCACTGTGTATCTTGTGAATCTGACCTGCTAAATTAATTTTGAGTTACCAGTAAAACCATGAGTGAGTTGATTTCTTTCATTGACTTTGATTACTGCTCTAATATCTGTTATGTGTGTACAGTTTTGTATATTTGAAACTGTAGTTGCTAGTTTTCAGTTCAGTAGATGTTTTATGTTAATCTTTCATGTGTTGCAGCCACTGGATCAAGATTTGGATGCTTCTCCCCAATCTGGTCTTTCTACTGAAATCATTGAGAGTTCAGCCAAGGAAAAGGATGAGCCTGAGGGACCCACAATGAAGGACATCTTCACAGAGATTCAACAAATGACTGAAAAAGGACCAAACAATGTACTCATGGAGGTAACATTCAAAAATAAAGCTTCAAAAATAAAATTATTAGTTCAAAATATCCTGAATTTTTACTCGCCCCCTTGCCATCCAAGATGGATTTTTTCCTTTTTATGGTTTTTAGGGTGTTTGCAGAAAACTTTCTAGGGTGTTTATCCATATAATGGGCATTTATAGTGATAAATGTTTTGTACTTCTAAATTAAAGAAGTATCATGGCCTGTTTCCACCGAATGGTACAGTACTGTACGAGTTGGTAGGGGTTACCTTTATCAGGCTTGCATTTTCACTGCCAAAAGGGTACCAATGGCACAACACGCAACATATAGCCCACAGTCAGTGCAAATCTCTCATCTGTGTCTTTAATCTTCACCAGCACATGTATCCTCTTGTTAGAAAGTAATTCCGTCATTCCGAGTTCATAATAATCCAAAAAGTGATGATAATAGTTAAACATGGCAGTTTGTTAATGTTTTAGGTTGCTGAAAAAATCATTTGCTCCTTTGTTTTTTCAGGCTTCTCCTGTTCTCCACTGTTCACACGTCACTCTTGGGTTTGTCCCTTTCTGAAAGTATCAGATATCAGAAGCGCTTCAGTTATCACTCACACGTTATTATTATTATCAGGACATTCGTTAATTCAAATATAGACACGCTGCAAGCTCTGAAAAGTAAAACCACTCACGCTTTTAGATGACCTTTTAAAGAACTACAGTGCACAGGGTAGATTCTGCTGTTCTTTTTGGTTTTGTGGCTGTTCATCAAGACAACAACAAGGTTAGTTTAAGCTCGGGTCGACCATGAGTCATTATTATATATATATTTTTACTGTGTAATGTCTTGGCTGTGTATTTAGAAATGTTGGTTCCTTTGTTTTCTTTCTCCTGCTTGTGTACACGCTGGGGACATTTGTAAATGTACTAAAGCTCAGCCTTTTGGTACCCTTTTGTCATGCTAGGTACCCTTTCAAAAGGGTACTCAAAAAGTGGTACAGTTCTGTTCACTTTTTGGTACCTTTTGACAGTGAAAATGGCCATAAAGGCATACCGAACCATACCCTATCGTACCGTACCACTCAGTGGATACGGGCCATTACAGGCTACTGTTGCAATGAGGGTCTTCTCTAACAAAACATCAGTTTATTTTACTTGAATCTGCAGTTCAAACAACTAAACACCATAGAAGTCAACTTTATTGAGAAAAATCTTGAAATGTTTTCCTAAAAAGTTATTTATGGCTGCAGGAACAAATATATGAAGGTCTTGACAAGGTGGTGAACTGGGCTTTTCTGGAATTGATCTAATTCTTTAAGTAGGCTTAAGAGAATGTACATATGCAGTGAACAGTGTTTGCTATGCTTCCAAATTACTTTTTTTTGTTGGCAGGGCCTACCATATGAAAGTACAGAAAATCTCTTTGACACATGCAGCACTGATCTTGAGGCTCGGTTGAAAAGGCTAGTGTTCCATTTACTCGAACTTCGATCATGCCCAGCTGCTCTAAACTCCACAGACATGGCCAAGCAACTAGAGGAGGCAGAGGTGGGTCAACAACATGAAAACATTAGTCTGTTATGAACTTAACTTTTAAATATTATATATTTTTCTTTGGCCTGTTGCGAATTTAATATTTAAGCTAATTGTTACTGATTTTTCTGATCAGTAATATAAAAGTGTTCTGGTCGGAGGCTGGCTCATTTTGGATTATACTGTTGTATTATTTTAGGAATGTAGAAAGTCTGCCCAGATACACGTATCTATAATGTCTAGTCAAGACCAGGTTAACGGAGTCATCAGTGCTGGCACTAATGGCACAGTTCATGACCCTGAGGGCATGCAACAACTAAGCGCCCAGTGGAGTGCAGCTTTGTGGGATGCAGCAAGCTCTGTCCACTCTAAGGAAGCTCAACTACAGATGGTTGCAGATTTTGACAGACAGACCCAGAAAGTCAAAGCTACTCTTGAAAGACTCCGATCTGAACGTGAGGGACTAAAAACGTAAGTAATCATTTTTGAATAACAAGTTTGTTGTTGGACTAAATCTGGTACTGGTGCTAATAAAAAAAGAAAAACAATATATTTGCCTTATATATCTCAAGATCTCCAGCTGTGAGCAGCTTTGCTGAGGAGGAGAGGTTACACACTTTCTTGAGAAGTATGGAACAGGAAAGGACAGTTCTTGGTGACCTAATCCAGACTCATGCTAAACTGTCCCCCCACCTCAGTCTTCCTGAGAAACAGGCCGCAGAAATACAACAAAACAGCTTGCAAAACCAGTGGAGGGCGCTGGAAAAGGATGCAGAGATTGCTCTTTATATGATTACTGCCTATGCTAAGGAAAGTGGGAGTCTTCTTCAAGAGGTCAGTGCCTTAAAAGACCATCTTCAGGACACTCAAAAGACCTTGGATGCTTTGAAATCCTCACCAGTTTTATGGGATGGCAAAAGAGCCCAAGATAATATGAAGATAAATGCTGATCTCACTTCCTCCCATCAGCAGTACCTCCACTTTCAGCAGACTTCAGATATGCTTGCCCAGAAATTCCAGTTCAAGGAAGAGGCATCCAGCATAGAGCAGCACCTTCAGCATATTAAACATCAGCTGGATCAAATGGGTGAACAGTTGGCATCTGCAACTCCTATCAGCAGCAATCCGATGTTAAATAAAATTGTGAAGGTGATGACAGATGCTCTAGCTTGGGCCAAGCAGACAGAATGTGATGTCAAAGGACGACAAAAAAAAGTATCTTTGCTTCCAGAAGAAGTCCATCGACAGATTAGAGATTTAAAGAAATTGCAGTCTGAGATGAGCTCCAAGAAAACCCAGTTAAAGGCATTGGTTGAGGAAGTCGGTGAACTGATTAATGGCCTGGATGAGGCTGACATTTCGATGGTGAACTCTTCCTTGGCGAATCTTGAGGATTTGTCCAAATCAACTGAGCGAAAACTGGCCGAGGCAGTTCGCGAGATGGAGTCAGGTCTTCAGACCAGGGAGAAGATGTCAGAGCAGATAGCAGATGTCGATTCATGGGTTGTTGGACATCTCCGGAGGGAAGCGTTGAGAAGAGAGGATTTTCAAAGCTTGAGTTTGGCAGATCTGGATCGCAGGATGAGACAAATCCAGGACACTCTTGGAGAGGCAGAAAAGCAGTCTTCTGTCACTGAAGCTCTACTCATGAAGAGCAAAGACATTGCATCAGAGCTAAGTGTCTTAGAGAGTACTGAGCTGAACAAGAAACTCACCAACCTTCAAGAGGACATCAAGGGTGTTGTTATATATGAGAAAGCATGCTGTCAAAAGGTTATAGATGCTAAACAGAGTCAAGAATCCTCTCAGAGGAAAGTATCATCTCTCGAGTTCAGTCTGAGACAAATGTTAGTTGATGTAAAGAGACACAGGTTTCCTGTTACTAAGGATTCACTTTCTGTCATTGAACCCTTTAAACAAATGATTGTGGAGCGCAAATCTCAGGTCGAGCAAGTCAGTCCATGTGCAGAGGACAAGAGAAGAGAGCTATTATGTGTTATCAGTGAACTGCATTATAAAATGATTGATTTGGATCTCAAAGCACAAGCTCACGAAAAATACTTGAGCCTCATCGAGCATGTTGAACAACTTAAGGAAGAAATGGAAGCTCAGATTCCCAGGACCAAGGATGAGAGCATTAACAAAGAGGAACGCTACAGAGCTTGTCAGACCCTACTGATCCATATTCCTTTAATAAGACTCTTGTGTGAGGAAACAAGAGATGAACTCCATGAAATCATAGCAGATCTTTATCCATCTCAGCTGTCCGCTGAACAAAAAAGACTCAAGCAAATCCTAGAAGGTATCCGAACGTCAGAACTGGCAGTTAACAACAATCTTCAGATACTGGAGTGGGACCTGCTAAAACAAATTCACTACCCGTCAGAAAAGACAGTATTGCAGCAGTTTCTCAAAGACACCAATGAAGAGCTGGAAAAGCCTTATAGTGTTGAACCAAAAGACAGAGTGATTGAAAAACAACTAAGAAAGTTCATTGTGCTCAAAAGGAATGTTGAATCGCGTATAAGAGTGCTTGAGTTTCTTGAAAAAAAGATTGGAGCTCAACTTCCAGAGGACTCCACACTTACTTACATGAAAGATATGATTTTGCAAAAGTGTGATCAACGAATTGTGAGTTTTTGATTTGTTTTATCTTTGCCTCAATTTAATTTCTTTGTAATATAATTGGTGCAAGTGTTTACTAACAACATGCACAGAAACGTCATTTATATCATACAACTTAACATTTAGAATTCAAGGGTAAATTCTGCTCTCTTTTTTTAGGTTGGTCTAACTGAAGCCAAAGAGCTCTTGAGGAACTACACCAAATCAGTAATAAATACTATTCGGTTCCTCCAAAGAGCCGAGTTGGTCCTTCTTCCCTCAATCTGCTCTGCTAGGAGCTGCTCTGAAAGACTCAAAGACACTCAGCAGGCTTTACTGACTCTAGACACAGAGTTCCAGTCACATATTTCCCAGCTTCAATCTCAAATCCCGCAGCATCCTTGCTTCAAGCCAAATGAAACTGAATGTCTTCACACAGAGGTTCTAAGCCAGCTACTGGTCAGGATATCAAGCCTCAAGGCCCAGGCCCTGATTCAGCTAGAATCTCTAAAGAGGTATGTAGTACGAAAGCTCATTTTTACTACAGATCACTGATTTTCTCAGTAAACAATCATAATTACCAATCAATCTAGGCTTATAACTTTAAGTTTAAAATAATTACTTATAGCTGGCTCCTGCTAGCTTAGCTCCATTTGACTCACCTTCCTAAGCCTCATTCCCGTCCGGGTCATGGCACCAATATAACCACTAAATACTTCAGCGTATAAATTTTGTTAAATCTTGAAGTTTGTATGTGACATTTACACCCAATTGGCTTGTTCATTTTTTACATTTCATTTTCAATATGCTCACAATGCTCAACACATCTCAAATCTTTCATTCTCTCATCAAATTCTATAAAGTCACTGTAGGAATTAACCAACTTCTTGTCCATAACAAGGTGTGTCGAGTGCCAAAAACATTCTCGGAAGTGCTATGAGGAGCTTTGCCAGCAAGTGAGAGACTCTGAAACACTGCTATCGCAATGTGCTTCCAAAAAAATTACTTCACACAAGGACTGCAAAGATCAGCAACTAAAACTCAAGGTAAAGGCAAACACTTAATCATCAGTCGGAAGGCTAACACATTTTAGCATTATGGCCCTATGTAACATTTACCTGCTTTTGTCAAGTGATGCAATGAGATAGATATTCCTAATTTTTAGGCTCTAGTGGAAGATGTTGCTACGCTTCCTGGAAAACTGGAGAATCTGAGAGAGTGGTGTTTATTGTATGGGTGTCGAGCCAACCGGGAAGAGGCAGCAAGTGCCATCTGGGGGCAGGTAGCAAGATTGCAGCGTTGTGCTGATGATCTGCACACACGCTCAGAACAAATGGAAGCAGAGTGGAGCAATGTCACAAGGAGTGTAAGTGTCATGATCAAAACTGAGTATTGGTGTTTGTTACCTTCTGTACATCAACCTACATGTTAAAGGTTTTTACTTGTCTAAATCCTAAAAATACCATGTGTCTGCAGATATTTCCGAAACATGCTAAATCAACATACTTTTTTATCTGAAAAACAATGCTAAAGTCAGTGATTCTCCTTTTAATAAGTGTGTTATCTGTTGAAATGTTTGTCATTGTTTTGATCTGCGTAACTCCGCCCACTGCAAGTTTACCCATTTATATTTAGGCACCTTCGGTTGCCTTTGTTGGAAAACTGAGTATTTCATTTCAGTCATGAAGGCTGCCTTAATATATATGGCCGCGACTGAAAATACGACTACCAGTAGCAGCTTGCAAAATGAGACAAATTAAGATTTTTAAAATGTATTTAGCTTACAGTGTAAGACTCAATCATCAAGCATGCTTGCTTCTGTTTGTGTCACTTTTCTGGCAACTATTCTGCCTGTGCATCTAGTTGTCATAGGATGGGCCAGGTGAAAAAAAAACCCTCTCCAACATTTAGAATTTGAACTGCAATACCTTGTTCAATCAGTTGTTAATCCAACTGCACCTTTAAGTAATAACTAAATATATTTTATCCGGTTTACTGTGTTTAAATGAACAATGACAGATTATTGTGTAGTTAAATTTGAACTGAACATCTTTTGATTTTTTAGGTGGAGCATGCAGTCGCTGTGATGGAGCAGGTGTCTGCTGAACTTCCAGACAGCAACAAAGATAATAGGACTGCTGATGAGCTCCAGGAACTTTTGCTATTCTGGTCTCAGTACCAGGACAGACTGGACTGTGAACACAGAGCAGTCTCTGCATTGGAATTAAGAGCCGCAAGGTTGCTTGGTGTTCCCCCTTACCTGGAACAGGCCCCATCCATTGAGCTGTGCCAACAACTGCAGGCCCTACAGGAGCGATACCATAGGTCTACATAGTCTATTGTTAATTATTTCATTTTTATTTAGTTTTCTAGACAGAACAGAAAAACAAAACCAAGAGATGACAGACAATCAAACAAACCCCATATAACAGTCAGACTTGAAATAAACTGACATTTGCTGTACATTTAGCACAATTCTTTTGCAGTTTTCTCCACAAAGGTTAGAAAAGGTTGCTGAATAGTAAAGAATCTCTTATATGACTATTTGATATAACATCTTTAATGCAGAGTGAAATGTTGAGTCTTTCTATTTATACAGAATAATCTAGAGCTAATTTTATTCAGAGATATTTCAGTTATGTTTTCTTGTAATCTTGCCAGTTGGGAATTCCGTGTTCCAGTGCTTTACATATTAATTGGTTTACTCAATTAATATGTAGATCAACATTAGATATCCGTGTCCTATCCCAGATTCCAAGCAAAAACATACATTATTCAGAACTATAAACTGCACATTCTCAACTAAATATTTAGGTTGAAATAAAAGCTTATATTAGGCGACACGGTGGGTCAGTGGTAGGCACTTTCGCCTCTCAGCAAGAAGGATGCTGGTTTGAGTCTCGAGTGGTCAATTGGTAGTTCTAAGTGCATGTTCACCCCGTGTTCATGTGGGTTTCCTCCGGGTGCTCCAGTCCACAATCCATAGGCATGCTATTGGTAATTTGAATAAACTAGATTGATAGTGTATGTGCGCGGATGAGTGTGTATGGATGTTTCCCAGTTCTTGGTTGCAGCTGAAAGGGCAGCCGCTGTATATAACATATGCTGCATAAGTTGGTGGTTCATTCCGCTGTGGAGACCCCTGATGAATAAAAAGACTAATCTGAAAGAAAATGAATCAATAAATAAAAGAATAAGTTATGTTGAACAAGCATATCTTAATGCATAAATTTTAGGATGTTTTCCTCCTTGCTTTTTAGCATATATAAATTTGCAGTGTGTTATTTGAATTGAAGTTTAATATGTGTTTTGGCTTGTGTGTCCTGCAGTCTGAAGGAGAGGAGCACTCAGGGTCAGAGGACAGTAAGAACAGAGGTGGAGGAGAGGGAACGAGTGCAGGAGCAGCTGGAGGGAGTGAGAGAATGGCTGGATTCTGCTGTCTCTCTCCTTTCTGTGCTGGAGCAAGAACCTAGCAAGAAACAGCTCCAGGTTAGGCAACTGTTTTGTGACTTTTGTAATTATAATCTTTCTTTAACCAGGTAAGTCAATACCAGTTCTTATTAACAATGATCACCTGGCCAAAAAGATGCTAAGAGACAAAGCAGCAAGGACACAATACAATAACAATTACGGGTCACACTTTATTTTGATGGTCCATTTGTTAAGTTTAAGTTACATTGCATCTACATGCCAACTAATTCTTATTAGATTTTAAGTAGACTGTTAGCTTGGGGTGAGGGTTGAGGTTATTGTAGATTGACATGTACTTGTCTGTTTAGCAACAGAATCAACAGATATTAAGCAGACAGTCGACTAATACTCAAATGGACTATCAAAATAAAGTGTTACCCAATTACAAAAATGCAAATAGTAACATATAAAACAAAATAACAACTAAAAACAAGTGATGTTGTGCTATAATTTGTAAAGGATGATAATGGAATAAAAGTATTGAGCTTTAAAGTCTGCTGCAGATGGTTCCAGGCATCAGCAGCGGAAAAAAAGAAAGGAATAGCAACCTAAAGAAGTACAAACTTAGGTGTACAAATGTTTAAAAAAATGAGAAACTGAACACATGACTCGATTTTTGGTTAAACATTTAGTTAAATTCTGATGTTAATTACTACAGCCCGAAATCAGAAAAAGTTGGGACAGTATGGAAAACACAAATAAAAAAGGAAGTAGTAATTTCTAAATTTACTTTCTTGTATTTCATTGCACATTTTGATCTTCATTATATATATATATATATATATATATATATATATATATATATATATATATATATATATATATATATATATATATATATATATATATAATTTTTTTTTCCCCAGAAAATAGAACAGTAAAGTATTTACCACTTTGTAATGTTACAATTTCTTTTTTTACAACACTTAAAATACATTTAGGGACTGAAGACACTAAGTAATGAAGTGTTTAAGGTATAAATTTGTCCCATTCTTCCTGCAAACATGTCTTAAAGTGGGCAACAGTACAGGGTCTTCGTTATCGCATTTTGAGCTTCAAAGCCCAGAGAAGTTGACGGCACTTCTGGACACACTGTTAACATAGGGCTTCATTTTTGCACAGTACAGTTTTGACTATCATTTGTGGATGTAACTACATATTGTGGTGCTTGACAAAGGTTTGCCAAAGTAGTCCTAAGCCATGTGATATCGCTTATAGATAAATGAGGATTCTTGATGCAGTGCCGCCTGAGGGATCGGATATTACAGTTGTTCAGCTTAGGCATGCACCCTTGTCCTTTACGCACTGAAATTCCTCCAGCTTCCTTGAACCTTTTAATTATATTATGCACTATTGAAGTTGAAGTACCCAAATACCTTCTTTCTATCTTTCTTTGAGGAACAATGTTTTTAATATCAATAATTTCAATGTGTAATAGAGAATTTTCTCACATATTTGTTGGCAAACTGGCGATCCTCAGCCCATCTTTGCACCTAAAGGACTAGACCTTAATTGGATGCTGCTTTTGTACCAAATCATAATTACAATCACCTGTTGACATGATACAAAAGATGTATATTTACAAATAAAATTAAGTTAACGAGACCAAACATGAAGTATGTTGTGTTCATATTGTCTGCAATGAAATACAAATTTGGAAATCACTACTTTCTTTTTTTTTTTTTTTTTTCAAACTGTCGCATGTTTCCGTTTGTTTTCCAAACTGTCCCATCAATTTCTGATTTACGGTTGTATGTTTTGCACTAATTTAAGTGTCTACTAGTGTTTATATAAGTTGCAGGCTTTTAGTGTAGATTTAATGATTTGGTCTTATTGAAATCTTAATTGCTGCTGTGCCTGATAAATGATGCTCCCTGACAAGATATTTTACAAGTGAATAAACACGAATAGGCATAGATAGAGTATTGAATGCTTTAATGAGGTTTATATCTGGGCAACAGAGATACTTTAGATCCTTGCATGGTTAATCTTAGGTTTTATTGTTCAGCATTTATTGGTCTGAGGTGGTTTTGAGAGAAGCAGTTTGTAGAAATGGACACCAAGCAGAAAAAATATTATCCTGTTGTTTATAACTCGGCACCACATGTTGCTGTTTAAGACAGACTTTTATTTGCTTTATTGTGTTTTATCACTTCACGTCCAGTTGGAACATTATGTGATGGAGAGAGAGTCTGTTTTTGTGCTAAATTTCGGGCTGCTCCATCCAATCAACTCAAACTCGCATTCTCAAAGATTCAAAAGCTTTTAAACAGTTATTTTTTCTCAAACACACACACACATAATGCTGTAGACGTTGCTATTTTTCTCCTTCATTACCTCTTCACCAGACACACAGATGAGAGGGCACTGCATTTGTGTTCTGGCGAAATAGCTGAGTCATGTCCAACATCCTCACACAATCTATCTTTTCTTTTCCTCACACACACACACTCGTTCTCTCTCCCATTCACTTTCTCAAGCACACACTTTTGGTTTAGATTTTCCCACACACACACACCTGTAAGTGGATCCTGCAGGTTTGATCCCAATGCCAATGATGATGTCAGCTAATGCACTCTCTCTCTCTCAGTGTTTTAGTCAGTGTTTTATGGGGACTTCCCATAGACTTAATGGTTTTTATACTGTACAGACTGTATATTCTGTCCTCTTACCCAACTCTACCCCTAAAACCAACCCTCAAAAAAAAAACATTCTTCAGTTTTACATCTTCAAAATACTTAATTCTGGATGATTTAGTTCCCCTTTTTAGATGGGGGACCAAAATGTCCCCACAGAATCAAAAAGTACTGATATTGCTATATAAAGCATTATGAAGAACAAGGCCAAACAGAATGATCTAAAAGGATACTCTCTCTCTCTGTGTAATGCATGCTCCTTTCTCTGAATCCCTCTGGGGTTTTGGTAATTTTGGGATCTTGTTTATGCAGCTTTTCTTCCCGTCTTAAATGGCTCATTATAATATAAATAGGGGTTAGAAGCTTTATCTCACTAACTGGAGCCGGAGAGGTGAAAAGGGCTGAGAGAGATAGAGAATGCTTTTTGTAAGGCTTGTTCTGGTTTGAGGGACTAGAAGCATCATCGGTGATTGGGTCAACCAGTGAGACCAGTGCAAGAGAGTGGTGAAGATATAGGAAGTATTGATATGCTTACATGAATATCTGATTGCTCATCAATTCCCGATGCTCCTATAACTGTAAGTTGTTTCTTTATTTTACCTGTATTGCTATTTTGTATCCATTAGAATCTCTGCATAGAAGTTATCTTTCCTCTATTACATGTATAACCTGTTTATATTAAAATACATTTCAGCAGGAAACAGGAAAACCAGACTAAACTACAAAATAAAAGACAAGATACCTTGACACACGATACATTTCCAAAGCTGATGAGATAAAGTTGAAGAGATTTGCTGTTGACTGCAATGTTCTGATTGTTTCTAACTGACCAGCAAAAATCATTATGTCTTCGCTATGCATGATGAATTGTAAAAATGAATGCAGTGAAATAGAGAATATTAAATTAAAGAATGAACGGACATAAAGCGATAAATCACAAAACAATTTGAGGTCTGTTTTAACCAGCAACAGTATTGCTATTTTGCAATCCATTAGAATATCTACATATAAATTGTCTGTCCACTATTAAATTGATAACCTGCTAATATTAAAATAAATCGACTAAACTCGCTGTGAATTTTTAAGTACATTGGAAGGAAAAGTGAATGATTTTAAAGAGAATTTTTGTTATGCCTGGATGTAATGATTTCTTTTAAGTGAAGTTTATCTACAAATAAATTTCAAGAGGATCACGTGCTTATGATTGACCACAGCTGGTCCCGCATTAGCTAATACATGATTCACCTATCGGATTCCTAACTCACTATAAATAACCGGAAGTTGCCAACCTCAGTTATCTTCGTCTAAGAGATTCTGAAATACCCCCGTCCACCCCTACTCCTCCTCCTTTTTCCTTGATTATAGCGGCCCAGTGCTTAGCACTGTTGCCTCATAGCAAGAATGTCACTGGTTCAAGTATTTAATTGGCCAGTTGACATTTCTGTGCGGAGTTTACATGTTCTTCCCGTGCTCTCGTGGGTTTTCCCCGGGTTCTCCGGTTTCCTCCCACAGTCCAAAAACTTGCGACATAGGTGAATTGACCGAACCAAATTAGCACCATAGATGAGCTCTTAATCAGCAGTATATCTCTCCGTAGCAATCCCTGATTGGTCATTATCCATAAATAAGCATGGGAGATCTCAAGACCTACCTGAGCTCAAACTCCCCTCTCGCCCTACAAATGGGAGGGAGCACCGGGCTTGAGGATCTTTTGAGCTCAGGGCTCTCTCCTGGGACAGCATGCCAAACACGCTTTATAATCAATCATCAGCTAAGTGTAAACTCTTAAAAATGCTGAAATGTATCAATTGAAATTAATATCTGAGTACATCTCTTGCTTAATTATCATGTTTTTGATGTCCTAAGTAATAATGATTTTAAAATATTATACAAAAAAGGTATACATTAAAACTTCTTTTAGGTTTAAAAGTTTTAACATTTGGAATTTAAAATGTTAGTTGTATTAAAAATGTTTTGATGATATGGTAAGTTGATCAGGTAATTTAGGTAGGCAGAAAGAGCATTTCTTAAACCTAATCTGTCTCTTTTGATTTTATATCATAATTAATATCAGTTCATTTTGCTGACAAAAACAACTCCAGTATTTCAGATCTTTTGCCTGTGTCTCTACGTTTACAGTACTTTGTGTTCTTGTTTATGGCGTTTTGATGAACTTTAGTTTTATAAAAATAGTCTTGTACCGAAAAGTGATTTTGAAATTAAATGGATGGCATGGAAAGAGGTTATTTGTGCAGTACATAAATGTACTCTTTGCTAATGTACCTTAATTGATGAGTAATGTCCCATTTCGCTCAACAGGAGGTTCACTCACAGCTGTGCACCCGGAAGGCTGTTCTGCAGCGTATTTCAGAAAGCTTGAAGATGATGTACTCTGACAAAAACACATCAATTCCCGAAGAGATAGAGGGTCTATTACAGGAAGTCTCACAGTCATTAAAGGAAGTGGAGGAGCAGGTTTGATGCACTCTTTAGAGTAATTCCCAAATTGTCTAGTTTCAAGGCTCAAATTTGACATGTGTCAAATTTGACAACGTGTAAGAGTTGAGAATGCTTCTGTTAAATATAAGCAACAGTTGTTTAAAAATTGTATATTTTGTGAGTACTATAGCAAGATTAGCAGTATATTCAATGTTTATTCATCAATGATATGTCCGACACACACACACACACACACACACACACACACACACACACACACACACACACACACACACACACACAGTAGTTGTACTCTATTATGGTGGTTTGTGAGGACATGTCTGATGTCCTTGTAATTAAAACTGTAGAAAATTATAGTTAATGGGATCTTTTCACATAAACATTTTGCCATAGGTTTCCTGTTAGGGGTTTTGGTTTATGGGTACTCTGTAAAAATGCTTTTCTTACTTAGATTTTTTTTGTCTTTTGTTTGGTTTAAATGTCTAAAAAAATCTTCAAGAAGTGTTTTCTAGGCAAGCAAAACATAAGATCTTGTTTTAAGAAATAATATGCCAAATAGAAGTGCGTTTTTCCTTAAAACAAGCAAAATAATCTGCCAATGGGATAAGCAAAATAATCTTGTTTTTCCTCTTGACATAAGATTATTTAGCTTGTTTTAAAGAAAAACTCACTTAACATTGGCATAATAATTTTTAAAACAAGACTATTTGTTTTGCTTGTAAAAGAAAATTATTCTTAATATAAGAATTTTTAGATATTTAGACCAGAAACAAGATGGGGAAAAAAAGTAAGAAAAGCATTTTTGCAGTGTACCTGTAAAGCAAACCCCTAAAAGAAAACCTGTGGCAAAATGTACATGTGAAAAGACCCCATTAAGTATGATTTTTAAACATTTTTAATAACAAAGACATCAGACATGTCCTCACAAACCACCATAATAGAGTACAACTACTGTAGGTCATACCCATGTCATTATACAAAAACTGTCCTTGTAAACAACCAAAACAAGTACACAAACACCTACAGTTGAAGTCAGAATTTATTAGCCCCCGTTTATTTTTTTCCCCAATTTTTGTTTAACGGAGAGAAGAGTCTTTTCAACACATTTCTAAGCATAATAGTTTTAATAACTCATTTCTAAAAACATGATTTATTTTATCTTTGCCATGATGACAGTAAATAATATTTGACTAGATACAGTATTTTTCAAGACACGTCAATACAGCTTATAGTGACATTTAAAGGCTTAACTAGCTTAATTAGGTTAGCTAGGCAGGTTAGGGTAATTAGGCAAGTTATTGTATAACATTGGTTAAACAGGCTAATAATTAGGAACTGCAGGTGGAAATTAGCAATCCTGCCACAACCTGGCACAATCTTTCCTCTGTAAGGTAATGCAATTTTTGTGGATTGTCCCTGTTAAATAAATAAAATAATTCATTCAATTTTGACCTTAAAATGATATTTAAAAAATTAAAAACTGCTTTTATTGTAGCCGAAATTAAACAAATAAGACTTTATCCAGAGGAAATTATATTATAGGAAATACTGAGAAAAAAAAATCCTTGCTCTGTTAAACATCATTTTGAAAAAAAAATATATATATATTAAAGGTGGTTTAATAATTCAACTGTACATTCCCACACACATGTAATATAAGTTAATTGTTAACTTATGGTGTTAATTGCAGTTTCTGTTTCTAGAGTTTTGTCCCATAGACACTCATGTGTTTTATTCTTTTCAGAACTTCAACTGACATATGTGTGTTTTTGTGTCTTACTCTTCTGCTCTTGCTCACAGGTGAAGACAGCCATTGAGAAAAGTGGCCCACTTCACAGGCTGGGTGCAAAAATCTCAGAGATTAAAGCAGGTCTGGGATCAGTTCAGAGCTGGTTGGAGCAGAAGAGTCTGAACTTTCCTGAAGCGGAGGTCACACAGAAGGTTGGTCATCGAATCTGCCGACATTTATGCTATTTTTTTTTATTCTTTGTTAAAATAAACACATCTTTGTAACTTTTAAGTATAATGCAAAAACAGTTATAGTCACTTGTTTATTAAACAAAGTCTCTCATATAATATCTCCACTGAAAAGCAGAAAATATTACTTTACAAACTGTATTGTACATATTTATTTCCATTGCGCTTTTACATGGCAGATTGCATCAAAGCAGCTTAACATAGAAGTTCTAGTAAGTTAAAACTGTCAGTCAAGTTTTCAGAGTTGAATTTCAGTTTAGTTCTGTTTAGTGTCGGTTAATTTTTGCTGCTGAAAGTCCAAACATTGAAGTCCATCAATGTGCAGCTCCACGAGTCGCAAAACCAAGTAAGCCAGCGGCGACAGTGGCGAGAAACAAAACTTCACCAAATGACAAAAGTGATTGAAAAAACCTACATAAACCATATAAACATTTGCATATTATTCAATAATATTACTGAAATAAATGTAAAAAAAAAGGAATTCATATTTTTTCACACATTTATATAAGCGAATAGACTGAATGATGGGCTCAAAAATCTGTGGAAATTTCTGCACATGCAGATTCCCTGTGTGTCTGGTCATGAGTTTAGATGTATTTCACATTTTGTGTTGCATATTATTCATTGTATTCATTTTGATTTACAGTTTACAGAAAAGTAATATACAGTTTTTTATGATTAAATAATCTATTTAAGGTTTTATTATAAGTTGATTATATGTTAATTATATATTACAAGCTTTTCATGAATTCACAAACCCTCAGCTTTTCCTCAATCTCTTCATGCTGTTGAATTTTTTTCATTTCTTGTATAAAATGCTTTTTTTTTAATTTGTTATCTTATGATTATGTTGCCAACTACAATTTCCATCATCTCAATAATGGACTACAGTCCCATTGTAGTAATCTACCCTGTAAAGTGAAATTAAGACAGTTATGTTTATATTTTATTTAAGGTCACTATAGATTCTTTATCAAACTACAAAGTACTTTTACCTTCTTACTATTCATGACCATCAAATTAGTTGTGGTGATAAATTAGTCTGTTTGACTATGAACCAATTTGTCTTCATATTAACAGTATGGTGAAGTTTAGAAAATAGTTTAAAAAGCTTCTGAGATTGACTGTGTTTTCTCTATATTATAGCGAGTGTGGGATGAGCTGGACGGTTTACATACTTGTCTGGCTGCAGTCGAGGTGGAGCTGCAGGATGTGAGTGAAATGCATCCAGACGAGACGCGACTGATTCTGGACAACCTGGTCAACTCACAGCAGACCCACACACGCCTCACCAAACAGGCCGAACAAAGGACCACCTTCCTCAGCAAGGTATTCTGTGATGCTTTGCTGCTTGCTGATAAAACTTAAAGGAAAAGTCCACTTAATCCATTTATTCTCACATTTTAAGTCCTTCATAACACACAAACGTAAATGTTCCTGTGATATTATGTTAAGTAGACTTTATAGTTGGTCATATTATTTACCAGGGTCATATATACTATTGCTATATATCACATTTCTTTATGGGGTGTGAATTATAATGAAATGTTTTTTACTTAATTGTACACTTTTAATGAATTTTACTTAATGAAATAATAAAAATTAGCATTCAGAAAACAAAATAACAGAAATAGAAATACACATCTGAATTAAATGAACAAAAAAAAATTACAATTTTAATAAAAAACTTGAAAGACAGAGACGCAGTTGTGCAGTAGGTAGTGCTGTCGCCTCACAGCAAGAAGGTCTCTGGTTTGAGCTTCGGCTGGATCAGTTTCTGTATGGAGTTTACATGTTCTCCCTGTGTTCGTGTGGGTTTCCTCTGGGTGCTCAGGTTTCCCCCACAGTCCAAAGACGTGGTACAGATGAATTGGGTAGGCTAAATTGTCCGTAGTGTATGAGTGTGAATGAGTGTGTATGGTTGTTTCCCAGAGATTGGTTGCAGCTGGAAGGGAATCCGCTGTATAAAACATATGCTGGATAAGTTGCCGTTTTATTCAGATTAATAAAGGAGCTCAGCCACAAAAGAACTGAATAAATGAATGCTTAAAAGACTGTGGAACATAGGGAAATAGGGATAAACTGTAAAAAATAGAATCTATGTATTAATCCATGTATTGGGCATTGTTTATGGAGAACTTTGTTCTTTACCCTTTAACCTAAAAAGATTAGTTTTTTGTTTTATTGTTCTGCCATAGGGCATCCGCTGCATAGAACATATTTCAGATTAACTGGCAGTTCATTGCGCTGTGGCAAACCCCTTATAAATCAGGGACTGAGCCTAAGGAAAATGAATGAATGACATTTGTGCAGGTAGCTACTTTATATAGACATGTCCAGGGCCAGACTGAATCTGCGGACATTTTTTGCTATTTCTGCTGAGAATTTTGGTAAAAATCTGCGGATTTCTGCTAAATTATTTTGGGAGTATCCAGCGGAGTATCATAACTAAAACCTTAATATATTAAATAAAAAGTAATAAATTACTGAATAAATTCAGATTTACACATTTACTCAAGTAAATAAACAGAATTAATAATGGGCTAATAATCTGCAGAAATCTGCGGAATTCTGTGGAAAATCAGCGGAAAATCTGCGGAATTCTGCGCGCGCAGATTCCGTGTGGCCCTAGACATGTCTTAATTATTAATCAACAAGAGATGACGATTATTGGGGTAAACTTTCAGAATATGACTCCATTTAAGGGTATATTTCAACACTTTGGAAATGGACAGTGACTCCTAACGAGCACTTAAAACAAGTTCTTTTGGGGAAATGCACACAAAGTTTCAATGAGTGTTCAGATGCTCTTAAGAGCCAATATGCATTGTTATTGAGAAACCCAGCCCACGTCATGTGATTTTGATGCATCAAACAAAATAATTCATTTTCCTATGTGTAAGTTGGATTTCTTGCCCAAAGATTTTATAACTTCCAGAAATGATTGTAACTGGTTGGACTTATTTGGTTAAGAGTGAGGAAAGAAGTTGAAGATTAAAGTTGGAATTCAAGTAAAACAGGAGAATAGAAAATTAATTCTTAATTGAATTGTGTATGTGTGATATACTGTACCTGCTGTAGGTGCGAGACTGGCTGCAGGAGCATGATGACATGGTGAAGGGCTCACAGAGCTGGATCTCAGAGGCTCAGTCTTGGCTTACGACACCTTGCACATACACTACGGCCAGATGCCTGGACAGTCATGTGAATGCACTGCAGGTACTGTATTATTCTCAAACACATAATTATTTAGCTGATAATCACTTATTAGAGAGTAAGAAAACCAGAATCTTCGCATTAGCTATTCTTACATTCCCAAGAAATTATCTTGAAACGTGAATATACAGTAGAATAGTTTGTGTCCCATGTGTTCAAGTGAATACAAATGCCATTTCTTGGGGAACTAGCACGGCAAATCTGTAATAATAAATATTAAAGTTCTCCATAATAACTTTGCTGTGCCTCTGCCAGACGCCGTATTCAATAGTAATTTATATGAAAAATATGTCTCTATTGTAGTTTATGCTTGTGTCCTATTATCTGATACATAATTATTAAACTTGAATGGATACATACGTTTTAATGCAAATTGTTTTATTAAATTATGTACATCTTGGCATTCCTATCCAGTGTTTTTTACTTGAAATATTAAAAACTTTACAGATAACTGGCCCAGATCTTTAAGCATAAGGCCAGAGGTTCCCAACCTTTTTTCCAGGAGATCCCGTATGGACCACTTTATAAAACCTAGCAGGCAAGAATTGAATTATCAGTTGTTAGGATTTTAATATTTGCAACAGTTGATTAATTAAAATAATAACATTAACAACAATGGCCAGATTTCAACTGAATAAAAAAAATGGTTGGTTGATTTATAAATGTTACCCACTAAGATTTACTGAAATGTACAGTATTTTCTAGATATTCTTTAAGAATCTATAATTATATTTTGTTTTGTTTAATAGTTTAGAGAAGAGAAGAGCTCATTCTCACTTCGACTTTCGTGGGATTAAGTCTATGGTCAGAACAAAAACTGCAGACAACTTGAATAAAAATGCAAATCCCCTTTCTGACAGTAGGTGGTGCTTAAATAGAGGCAGAAATGCTTGAAGAAATTCACTTAAGGCCGTAAGCTTTTTGTTTCAAGAAGCTGTAATTAAAATACAGTATTATTATTATTATTAAAAAGATCAAATAAACCTGAAACTATGAGTGACCCCTCATGAATCTTTTGGTGACTCCTACGTTGGAAACCACTGTTCTCATCATTATAATAATTACCTCATGTGTGTTTTTTAGATGGTTTTGGATGATTCTGCTCAGATGAGACGGACTTTACAGGGTTTTGGTGGTGTGCTGACAGAGATGGGAAGTGTGTTTGATGTCAGTCCATTAGAGGAACAGCTCTCCAATGCAGATCGACGTGTGGCAGACATGCAGCACAACCTGCTGGGACCTCTCTCTCAGCTGGAACACGCAGCAGCAGTGAGGATCTATTATCATCCATTAATATATTACTGCCCATATCTCTATAACCAGATGCTTTCTTCACTACTGTTTTCTCACTGCTGTCATTTTTTAGTGTATGTTTTGTTATTCAGAGCAAAGGGTTTTTAAATATTTAAATGTTCATGATGATATTCTTAGTCCCTCGACATAAATGATTCATGCCCCTGGCAAATTCTGACTTAAAGTTTTTGTTCAAATGTAAACAAAAGCTGAGAAATGTTTCTTCCACAATGATCCCTCTTGTACATCGTCTTATTATCTTTTGGGAGAATCCTGTGTCATTTCCGGTTTAAAAAAAAGCGAAAAATTTTCTGGTTGAATATAAGTAACTTTAAGTCAGAATTTGCCAGGGGTATGAATAATTTTGGGCTTGACTGTATCTAAACATCAGTAGTTTAGATGACGTCAGCATATTAGTGATGCAGTATATCACTGAACTATTTCCAACAAAGTATTTCCCCCCTGAGTATGTAATCATATTCAATATATTGTACTTTACATGTTAGGTGTGCAAAAATAAGCAATATTTCACTGCTGTAGTTCACATTATGGCCACCAGTGTTCTACATACAGTATATCCTCTTTAACTTTAAATGTATGTGAAAATCTGCTTATGTGTGTGCTTTTAAGGAAGTGGACGCTATTGAGTCAGAGGTCAAAGTCATGGAGAAAGATGTGGCCAAGATCAAATCTACACTAACCACCAAAGAGGACATCAGCCAGGACAGTCTTAAGGTAAAATGTTAATGCATTTAAAGTACACATGAAATCAAAAATAACCATATTGATCTTGTTAGCACACATTGTTTTTGTGATGAACACTTTATCTGTGCATGCATCATTAAGAAAACAAAATTGTTTGCCCTTGTAATGTAAAATGTAAAAAATATGAAAATGCACTTCCTGTTTGTTTTTCGTTAAATTCTCAGATTGCGTCTGTCTAAGGGAATTGGGCGTGGTTAACATAATTAACCACGCCTCTTTAACTGTCAATTCTGACAGTGACTAAAAACAGAAATGGTGAGGAGGAGGAGGTGTCTGTTGGGTTGTAATAATACTCCCGAAACCCTTCTCCTGATCTTTCTGAACGAAATGTCTACTTTACTACATCCAATCAGCTCGCAGTGAAAACATCAAGCCAAGTCCACTGTTTTCTCATTTAATATTCCATTTCTCTAGGAACTACATCATAATACAAAGAAAAAAATGGTTGCAGGTTCCAGTTCATGCAGACTGTAAACCAGGGGGTCTCAAACTGCTGCAACATGGGCCATTTGCAGTCCTCCCTCCGGCAACTGACGTCAAAATATAACAAGATTTGGCCCACCAAAACATATATTTTTTAATCTCTATCGATTTGCAGTCGCATATAGCCACTTGTAGTTTTGACCCCCATCCACTGGACAATTGATATATTGTACTGTATATTCGGGTTAATTTCAATTTCTTTCAGCTTGTGGTCGAGAGTAATGCACATGCAGATTATTTTTAGGGCTGATTTAAACATTGAAATATATGTTCGCAAGTGCTCTATTTTGACTAAAGCTCTATTTTTGTAAATATACAAGGGTCATTTGATTATTATCATTTTTGTACCACCTGTATTTTGTTTTTCAAACACCTCTTCATAGCTTACAAGTTATGCTTTTGGTGTAAATATGATAATTTTCCTAATATTTAATGCAAATAGTATTATTTAATAGATTTAGCATATTATGCATATTAAGATTTGTATAAAAAATGTGCATTAGTAAAATTTGACTGCTGGCTGAGTTAAACATTCATTCATTTTCTCTTCGGCTTAGTCCCTTTATTCATCAGTTCAAGAACCTGATTTCAGTTGATGTATTGTTTGTGTTTGAAGGCAACTGAAGACCGTATTGACCTGATGAAAAGGACAGTAGCTGAGATTCAGAACTGCAAGGATGGTCTGTGTCTTCCTGACAAAGCTGAAAATACACTCATAGTGTTCAAAAAAGCAGAACTACTGCAGAAACAACTGCTGGAACTGGAACAGGTATATATATTAGTGTTAACCTTTGCAGATAAACATAGTTCACACACAATGCTCACTGTGTTTGTGTGCTTTCAGTTGGCTCTAGAATACACCATTGAGGTGCAGGAAACATCTGACCGGCCCCTCTGTACCACACTCCTAAGTGCCCCACCACTGAGTGCCCCGCCTCTCAGTGTCCCGCCTACTATCACTGAGGAAGAGACACAGGTTAGACAAAATATTGTACTACAATCTAATGATCAAGAGTTAATGATTCAACATTGAGAATAATATGTGTTTAGGAGAGCGGCCAGATACAAATTGTGCACGTAGAGGAAGATGTGTTGAAAAAATCTGGAGCATCGCTGATGACCGTGGAGCAATCCACACCAGAGCAAAGACTCACCTGGATCTCTGAGAGGAACAGTGACACTTTGACAGAAAC
The DNA here is from genome assembly GCF_052040795.2 of Danio rerio. Taxonomy (NCBI): domain Eukaryota; kingdom Metazoa; phylum Chordata; class Actinopteri; order Cypriniformes; family Danionidae; genus Danio; species Danio rerio. The sequence continues at coordinate 39,799,394 of NC_141033.1, read as the reverse complement.
ACAGGTATGTGCGCACACACACAGACACACACACATACACACACACACAGTTTATGCATTAATATATTAAAATGCAACACAGGCTCATTGTGAAAACGTACCCCATAAACATTTCTGTAGAGTGCAAATTATGTAGCCAGAGCTGCACATGGCTGCATTTCGTCTTTAAAACGAACTCTATGGGGCTACCGGTTGACTGCCTCCATCCTTGTAGACAGCTTTTCCCCTGTTACCGGTTTGCCCAGTGGCTCACCACGTAAATCGGTGGACTTGAGACGCAAAAAGGACTTGACTGCGACAATGGGGTTTGAGTCCAAATAAATAACAGAGTGAAAACGTGGCAAGATGTGAAAATGTGGTAAAAATCAGGTGGCCACAAGCGCTTTTCTTATACTAGATTGCTTTTGAAAACAATGTCGGTTGGGTTTAGGCAAGTAGGTTGGCAGGTTAATCTGTGCTTTTGAAAACACTACCGGTTGGGTTTAGGGAAAGGGGTGGGTGGGTGTTAGGGTTGGTCGGTCAGTCAGTCAGTCAATAAATCAATCAATCAGTCAGTCAGTCAGTCGACACCTGTCTCTAGTGGATTGTCACGAGAATAGCAGCGTTGAAAAGCACTCCCAACAGAGGTTTGAGATCTGAAAAAGCATACACAATGGCCTCTGGTGAACAAATAGTGCAAAAAAGCGTACCTCCTGGGACAAATTTGACACTCTCCAGAAATGTATGTAGGAGTACGTTTCAATAATGAGCCTGGGTTGTTCACATACATTTGTCATTGTCATGTGATCTGCCAATGCAAACTCGCTGCAATTCGTAACTTTTTGATTTAGTGGCTAATTCATATGAATTTGTACAATCTTATTTATACAGTTTAGTATGATTTGCTCATCCCTCAATGATGGTTGGGCGGTTCACTTCGCTTTGGCGACCCCTGATAAATAAGGGACAAGGCTGAAGGAAAATTAATAAATGAATGAAAGAAAGAATGATGGTTGGGTTTAGGGGTGGGGTTTGGAGCACGCCTCCTTCAAAAATTTGTATTTTTCGTATTAATGAAATCTGATAAATTTGTGTGAATTAGCCACTTTTCTGCAAATATGTAAATTAGTTGTGTTTATTCATGAGATCAGGCTGGATCTGCCATTCACAAATGCTTTCTCACAGGATATTAAAGTGTCCATTTCATTATAACTTAGAGTTCATTATTACTGCTTGAAGTAGTTGGTCATCCGAGTAATTTTCATTTACTGTTTTAAAAATACATTCATTCATTTATTTTCTTTTCGGCTTAGTCCCTTTATTAATCAGGGGTTGCCACAGTGGACTGAACCGCTAAATTATTCAGCATATGTTTTACGCAGCGGATGCCTTTCCAGCTGCAACCCATCACTGGGAAACATCCACACACACTCATTCACACACACACTGGCCTCTGTCCATCATGGCCTCCTAACCATCCCCATATCATAATTGGCTTCATCACTCTGTCTCCTCTCCACCAATCAACTGGTGTGTGGCGTGGGGTCTGGCGCAATATGGCTGCCGTCGCATCATCCAAGCGGATGCTTCACATTGGTGGTGGATGAGGAGATTCCCCCCAAAACTGTGTAAAGCTCTTTGAGTGTCCAAAAAAGTGCTATATAAATATGAGGAATTATTATTGTTATTATTATTAATATTAATATTATTATTATTGCTTTTGCTACAACAGTTACATCAAAGATATTACAAAGACATCATCATTCAGAGTTGTGCGTTTCCATTTGAACATCTTTTTATTATAATATAATTCACTATGTATGGAAAAGGTTGTTATTGTATTGTAACTGGTTCTAACCACATAGTAATTTAATTTGTGTTGAAAAATGTGTTTTCCACCTGTGCTCTTTTCAATTTACCATTCATCCCTGTATCTATAAATACAGGAATAAGCTCTCAGGAAGCAATGCTTCATGTCAGGTCAATGCTGACGATGTTTCAAATTAAATGTAACTTTTGAGAGGCTCGGACCTTGTGTATGCTTTTAGGACAGATGTATTAAAATTCAGAGCTTTTGTATGTCTGCTGGAGCCAAGGATTTAAGAATCGACTTCTAATGGCTTTCCATAATTGATGTTATTAACCTAGAAACATCTTTAACCCCGTATAAGCATAACCGTTAGATTCGTTGTCTTTTTCTATATCTCAGGGTTTATACTTTTCTCCAGGCTACTAATTCATTCATTAATTCATTAATTCTCAGTGTACTATAGTAAACCCTGTGTCTATGTCCTTTGACTACTTATCCAGTGCAGCTAATTAGGTGTGTGTATATCTGCTTCTTCATTGCTCAAGTTAACGCTGTCTATGTGTGTGTGTGTGTGTGTGTGTGTTTGCATGTTATTTGTGCTTCCGCTGCGCATATGTGTGTCTCTAATGTGATGAGACAGCAGGAGTTTGAGGAAGAGGAGGAGCTCTATGAGGATGCAGGAGATTGGGAGGAAGATGCTTCTGAGGAAGACAATGACATTTATGAAGACTGTATGAAAATTGAGGATGAGGAGTTAACCATGGAGGTAATGGAGAGGAATCAGAGACTTCAGCCCTGCACTCCTCCTGATGTTTTTCTTTGCTTTCTTCCTTCACTCTTTTACATGCTTGCTTTTGCCATCACAACCTTTATAGCTTTATAGCTGTAAGGGATCTTTATAGCTTTATAGCTTTTCCACCAGTTGGCATAACTCTGTGCTTTCTGGATCTTTTCTCTTGTTCTGTGCTTTACCACATTGATCACTGCCATCCTCCTCATCCTCACCTGGTTTCTTCCTCTTCCAGATTCTGTTTTAACACTTTCAATTTGATATTTTTTGTCGTTTTAAACTTCACTGAAAAGAGATTATTCTGAACTTTGTTGTTTCCAGACTATTTGATTCAATAATGGTGTATATTTCATTCTGTGTCCTGTAGGGGGCAATAGGACTTTATTTTTTTCTACAGAGGATCTGAAAAAAGCACCCTGCACGAATCAACTACATAATACCTTTAAGCATTATGCTAATTTTGTATATATTTCAATATAGTTTTTTATGTACAAAGATTAAAGGAGTAGTTTACCAAAAAGGAAAATACAGTGCTCAGCATATATAAGTACACCCCTTAGAAATCTATCTTTTAAATTCATATTTTAATAGGAAGCTGTACAATATTATATTTGTGCATAATCATTAGATTAGTCAGTACTGAAGCCAAATCTGGAGCTTACATGTATCTAACAAAATAACTTACGATAACGGTCCAAAAACTAGTACAGCCAAATTTATGTTATAAGAAAAGATTAAATACAAATTTATAAAAGAGAAAAAAATCAAAAGAAGCCAACATTTTTTTTTGAAAAATTTAGTTAAAAATTTGTAGGTTGTTGTTATTATTATTATTATTATTATTATTATTATTATTTTGTATTATTTTGCTTGAATTTAATTGTATAATTCTTCAATTTCTAAATATGTTTGGTGACTAAAATATATATTTTTAAAAATAGATCTGTTTAATAAGTCTGTTTTATTTAAATGGACCAAAATACATTGCCTATATTCACTGAGAAATGGATAAAAATATTTATTTTCAAAATGGGGTGCACTTAATTATGCTGAGAACTATATCTATTTACTATATTACTCATTTTCAAGTGGTTCAAACCTCTAAATTATTTATAGTCTGTTGAACACAAAATAAGATATTCTGAAGAAAGCTGAAAAGATGCAATTAATGACTTCCATAGTATGACATAAGATCAAATACTGTAAAGTGAATGGTTACAGGTTTACAACTTTTTCAGAATATCATCTTATGTGTTTGTAAAAAATGAAGTAGAAAAATTTTCAGTTTTGTATGAACTATCCTTTTAAAGGTTAAAAATCTGTGTTATTAAAAATCTAAGAGTTTATTAATCTTTGTTTAACCACAAGTGATGTATGATACTGTGATTGTGTCATGGTTAAAGTGCCCCTGTTATGATTTTTTTGGGTATCACGGCTGTCATGCTGTGTGTAATCTAGCTGTTTATGAATGTAAATGACCTGCAAGGTTTTAAAGATCAAACTGCATTATAAATGGAGTTATTCTTCCCAAAAGAAGGAAGTTGTTCTAAAATGCTGAAATGAGTCGTCTGGAATTTCAATCTCCTTTGCTGTGTTTAGTGTGTGTTGTTATGTCAAGAAGACACTGCTTTCTTCTCTTTGGATGCAAGGATCTGGAATTTGGCTTGAAATGTGATTGGTAACACCAACGCCATTTCATTAATTCATTCATTTTCCTTTGGCTTAGTCCCTTTATTCATCCGGGGTCGCCACAGCCAACTTATCCAGCATATGTTTTACACAGCGAATGTCCTTTCAGCTGCAACCCAGTAATGGGAAACATCCATACATAATCATTCACACACACTCATACACTATGGACAATTTAGTTTATTCAATTCACCTATACTGCATGTCTTTGGACTGTGGGGGGGGTGGGGGGGGTGTACCAGAGCACTCAGAGGAAACCCACATGAACACAGTGAAAATATGCAAATTACCACACAGAAATCCCAACTGGCCCAGCCAGTTCTTGCTGTGAGGCTCCAGTGCTAGCCACTGAGCCAACGTGTCACCACAATGCCATTTCTATTGTTCATATTATTGTATTTACAAGTCCAGAGAAAGCTGAGATTCAGATACAGTCATTTAATATCTGACATAGGCTGTAAAAGGTAGACCAATCACAACAAAACAGCCCATCTGACCAATCAGAGCACCATAGACTCTCAAAACGAAGGGATTTGGAGAGTGCAGATTCTTGAACAAACTGTTTCTAATACTGTGAGAAAAGAGGTGATGCTGCTGTGCATATTCAAAGTTGTAGAAGACTTCCAAAACTAAACTGTGAAGCTTTAAAAAATACATAATTGGGGCACTTTAAGAGGTGCTAAAAGCACAAAATGAAAAACTGCCATTTAAGAAATCCCTTTAATGCAGAATGTGTTGCAAACTCTGCCAATTAACACAGACATAGTCCATATCTAGGTAATAAGTCATGTGGTTTACGTTAATGAATGTTTTTTGTCTGCAGGTTTCTGCAGATGTGGTTTCCTCTACAGAGCAGATTTTGGAGATAGCAGAAACAACAGATTCAAAGGTATTGCTTGACTGTGTCCAATAATGACCATTTAAAATGCATCATATTAAAATACATGACATTTAAATACATATTTTTCCAAAAAATTCATAAGGTTTTAAAATTTCAGTTACAATTTTCGCTTTTAATAAATCATTTACTATGACTCTTGCCTCAATAAACTCCTAATTTGCTGATTATTAATAGTTATTAAGGTAGTAGTTAGGTTTAGGTATTGGGTAGGTCTCACGTGCGGAGACTAATCTCGCACGACAAAAGTAAGGAGCCAAGTTCAGTTTAATAAAAGTATTCATGTAAGCAGGCAATAGTCAAAACGGGGGCAAAACAGGTACTGAAAAGACCTTCAAAACGTAATCGAAAACGGGCATAAGGTCAGAAACTCAGAATATAACAAAATAGCAAAACTAAGATCAGGAACACAGCAGGCAAAAACAAATAGCAAACAAAGCTAACACATGATGACTGCAAACAAAGACTCAAGGTGCGTCCCAAATCACATACTCATGCACCAATCTTTACCATTTTTTAGTGTAAATAGTGCAAGTAGTGCACACTGAAAACTCTTAAGTAAATAAGTGCACTTTAATTACCCGGAAGATGCACTTATTCAGCTGTTAAAATGAAGTGTGTAACGATGGACACTTCACGCACTCAACAGCCACAGCTTTGTTCACGTAGCTGAAAGGATGAAGCTTTCTGGCGCTCATGTTGAATTACTTTATTTTGGATTGTGAAAGCGAAATTCTCCTACGAGAATGATTATAGCGCCTCCCGATGGTGAATGCAGTTTTACTCATGGCAGCTATTGTTCGGTAGTTTGGTCATTTATTTCACTAATCTAGCAACCGTTAAACATCATCAGGGAAACTATTTGAATTTCCGCTTTGTAAAAACCCCATTAGTGTTCCATTTGGGACGACACTATACATATACTGTACTGTTCAATGTGTATGTGCATAAGTGTATGGTGTGCCATTTGGGACACAGCTTAAGTCCTGAACTGATGTATGTGTGGTGTATAAGTTGTCCAGGTGATCAGTGATTACGGGATTCAGCTGTGTTTGAGTCATCAGTGGTGAACGGCAACTGGTGTGTGTGAAATGGCATGAAGGAAATTATAGTTCGTTAGTGTGACATGTGTAGTTCATCAGAGATCTGCCAGGAGTGGATTGCTGGTGATCATGACAGTAGGATTAGGGATGTTGAATAACATCATACTTTATAAACCGCCAATGATTTAATGCCAATAGGCCTGCATGGAATCTGCACGTAGTATGTATAGTAATAGTCTTTTAGTAGTAATTATGTTAAGATATATTCATATTTAATAGCCTTTTAGTTGATATATTATATGAGAGACTTGCAGTGTAGTGGATCTACTTGTAATTGCATGGTAGGCCTAAAATAAAAGTTGTTATTTTTTTATTCCATTTTATAAGTTTTTAGCTAATATACTCTCAAAATTATTCTGCATAAATCTGCATATTTTGTACAAAATTCTGTGCAGAAATAGCAAAAAATGAATCTGTCTGGCCCTGCCAATGGGCCAGGTAATAAGCCACTAGTTAATAGTGAGAAATGGTACTTAAATGGCCCGTTTTCACCGAGTGTTACAGAACGGCATGGTTCAGGTCAGTACGGGTCACCTTTATTAGGCTTGCATACACTGCCAAAAGGGTACCAATGGTTTAAAAAAAAACATGAAATATAGCCCAATCAGTGCAAACCTCTCGCCTGCATCTTTAATCTTCCCCAGCAAATGTAACCTCTTGTTAGAAAGTAATTCCGTCATTCCGAGTTCGTAAAAGTGATGATAATAGTTAAACATTGCAGCCTTTTCATGTCCTTTGTTTTTTCAGGCTTCTCCTTTGTTTTTTACGTGTCACTCTGACGTTTGTCCATTTCTGAAAGGATCGAATGTCAGAAGAACTTCAATAATCACACGCACATTATTATCATCGGCTCAAGAAGTTAGTTATTTCAAATAAAAACATGCACGCGAGCTCTCTGGAGAAAGTGAAGCCACTCGCACTTTTAGACGGGCTCGTAAAACAACAACAGAACACAGCAGATTTTGTTCTTCTTGGCTTTGTGGCTGTTCATCAAGACAACGACAAGGTTTGTTTGAGCTTGGGTCGACCATAGCTTGTTATTATATGAATATATTATAACGATGTAATGTCTCGGCTATGTTTTTAAAAATGGTGGTTCCTTTGTTTTCATTCTCCTGCTTGTCCGCGAGCGAGTGACGTATCTCTGTAAACCAATAGCGTTTAGCTGCGTATCTAGCTCTGCCTTTGGGTATCCTTTTCTTGTGCTAGGTACCCTTTGCAAAGGGTACCCAAAAAGTGATATGGTATGGTTCGCTTTTTTGGTACTCTTTAACAGTGGAAACAGCCATAAAAGCGAACCGTACCACTCAGTGGAAACGGGCTAAAACTAAAGTGTTACCGCTTTCTTTTATTAAAACATGAATTAAAATAGTTGTTTTTTACTAATTTTATAATCTTGTAGTTTTTTAGAAAGGTCAGCCTGCATCCAGATATCAGAGTATGCAACCTCTCTTTCCCTGTATTTGCAGGTAGAAGTAGAGTCTCCTTCCGCCTCAGGAACAACCACGTCTGAAGCTTTATCTGAAGCGGACTCTATGGTGGAAAGCCAGTCTCTCCCTGCAGACATGGTAACCAATACCTCTGTTACAGAGATCTCCACGTCTCCTTCCAGAGGCCAGCAGAGGTGTTTGGTCTCCTAGTTGTAGTTCTCTCCTTACAGCGCCTTCATGTCTTAACTTTACTGTAGATGCAGACCTTTCTAGTGCTAGAACTCTCTTCTCAGTGCATTTACATGGCAGATGGGTAAAAATCAAGAGTTCTGAGGAGAGGAAATCTTTAGATTTGAGACCCTAAACACCAAAGCAGAGAAATATGCAAACTGACTTTCTTTTATTTGTTTACAAAGTTCTGTCAGGACAATCTGCAGAACAAGCTAGAGAACATTTAGTTGCCAATTGTTTTATAATATCAGTGTGTACACCAACACAGATGTGTGTTGTGTGGTATGATTAAACAGGATTTTATATATAGCTGGGGTGTGTGAGTAAATACCATCAATGTGAAATAAAGATAATAAAACAATATTAACCTAGAGAGACATTTTATTGAATCTCTTCATAATTGAAGTGTAATGTTGTGGAAATCAACACTGCTAGAATGAGCACCTTTTCCATTGTTGAACTTTTTACTCTGTTGCAATGACAAAGCTTCGCCCACACAACCAAGAAGGTTGCTGGTGTTCAGTATTATGAGTTCTCAAAGTTTACCAAGTCTGAACCATACCTGAAATTTGCATATTTACCACTAGAAGTGCATCTAGCAAAATTCTCAATGCAACAATTTAAACTAAAATAACCATGCATTTACTCTTCAAATACACTTTTTATCACAGTTTACAGTTGCTTCAGTCTGGTCAGATATCCATCAGATATACATTATTTTATTTCTAAATGTCATTATACTACACTATTCAAAACCTTTCATTAATGCAATCTTTTCACATTTTAGTAGAATTTCTATATTATATGTCTTGAATTTTTTTAAGCAGGAAAAAATCTGTGTATTTTTTCATTGCATGGTATTTTGTCCATGATTTTTACTTACTAAATGCAATATTATAAAACCAAAAAGATACTAAAATCTTTTATATGGCATGTATTTTTCTGATTTTTGTATAGTAGTGTGTTTATTTGAACTTTGTCTTCTCCAAATGCAAGAAAATACAGTGACTGTGAAAGAATTGTTGAAACAGATTTTGTTGGGAGTGAAAAAGTATGTGATATTGAAAATCAGCTGACCTGTTGGCTGCTTTTCCCTGCACAGTTGCATGTTTATCTCAATTAATTTATTCTTTATCGTGAATGATTGTTGTTTACGTGACGCTTTAAAAAATAAGCTTTGATGAATGGCAGAATATGATATATGTTATTTATGTTTAGTATTTTGTCTATTTGTGCCATGTAAACGCACTGAAGGCCCCGATATACCTCAAGCAAAATCAAGAGTGTAACAATTTGATTAAAATAAATCAAACAAATCAGCTCAAAACAACATTTGCTTTGAGTTTGAAACTGGAGCTAGGAAAAGTTAGCTTGAGCTGGTAAATGGCTTGAAACTGCTCCATAGTGATGTTGTAATAAATTGGTGTGGTGCTCCGCCTTCTTCTTAACGGTTACTTCCTAACAGTTTATGGCCACTTTATTTAGTAAAACGTAAAAATTTTGGTGAGCCTGTAGCTGACAGGAGTGGCACCCGGTGTGGTCTTCTGCTGCTGTAGCCCATCCGCCTCAAGGTTGGACGAGTGATTATTTGAATTACTGTTATCTATCAGCTGGAACCAGTCTGGCCATTCTCCTATGACCTCTGGCGTCAACAAGGCATTTGTGCCCACAGAACTGCCGCTGACTGGATATTTTCTCTTTTTTGAACCATTCTCTGTAAACCCTAGAGATGGTTGTGCGTGAAAATCCCAGAAGATCAGCAGTTTCTGAAATACTCAAACCAACCCATCTGGCACCAACAACAATGGCATGTTCAAAGTCACTTAAATCACCTTTCATCCCTATTCTGATGCTCGATTTAAACTGCAGCAGATCGTCTTGACCATGTCTACATGCCTAAATGCACTGAGTTGCTGTCATGTGATTGGCTGATTAGAAATTTGCGGCAGTTGGACAGGTGTACTTAATAAAGTGGCCGGTGAGTGTATTAAGCATGAGCATATTGGGGCCTTTACTCTATATACACACCTGTGCATGTTCTCCTGATTTCTCCTTCTCATACTTTCTGTGTGATCATCATCTTGCTCCTTTCAAGTCTGAAAGAAAAATAATAAATTTCAACAACGAAAAAAAAAATTTACACTTGCCCGTCTCTCTCTTTCTCTGTCTGTGTCAGGAGCTGGGTGCATGGAGGGGGGAACAGACGGCACACACCAGTGACACACACACATACAAAACAAACAATCACCCAGAGTCACAAGCCCCTCCCACTGATGAGGGAGTGGGCGGGGCTTTAGAGCAGACTCAGTTAGAAGAGACCCTCTGTGTGTCTCAGAACTTCAGAAAACCAAGACAAGAGCACCACACACACACACAAGAGCAGTCAGGCACACACGACACACTGATCACCCATCCGGAGAAGACAGATTCATTGGCTGCAAGCACATCTTTGGTAAGCACAACTGAATATGATAGATGATAGTGAATCTCACCCCACTGACTCAAACATTTCACGGATCTTGTGTTCAACCCACTCACCTCCTGACATTAGATGGTGTGTGCTGCATTTTATCTGCGCATCTTTTATTCCCTTGTCTTTTAACTGAAAAGTCAGTTAAGGGCTATTCTTGCAGTTTGAGATTGGAAATTGGAATTAGTTCCAGGAATAAACCTTTGCAACTAAGTAATTCCTTCAAAATAATCTTTATTAATTATTAATCGTTGAGTATTAGTTATTAACATATTGACATGCATTATTTTGTATTATTAATATTTGGATTTAATATTAATAATATTAAATATTATTAATATTAGTAAAAAATATTACATTTGAAGAAAAAAGGGATAGTTCACCCAAACATTTAAATTTACTCACTATTTACTCACACTCAAGTGGTTCCAAGACAAAAGAAAGCTGAAGACCATTGACTTCCTTAGTAGGAAAAACAAACACATGGAAGTCAATGGTTACATGTTTTCAACATTCTTTAAAGTATATTCTTTTGTGTTCAACAGAAGAAAGAAACTCATAAAGGTTTGAAACAATGAAAGGGTTGGTAAATGGCAATTTTATTTTTAGTTTTGTGTGAACTATTCCTTTAATAATATTTTTTTATTAATCGTTTGTACTGTTTCACTATAAAATGCTGGGTTATTGTAATGCTGCAGCATACAGTATATTAGCAAACCCAATATTTGGGTTAAAAATGTAGTTTAGATTTGATGTAAAAAAATAAAGTAAAATTAACCCTTAAAATTAAAGTTTAAGTTTGCCCATATTTGACCCAGTGCTGGGTTAATACAACCCAGTATTTTTAGTGTGTACTGTTACTGTGTGTTAAACTAAAAGCTAGAAAATATTACACAGAAAATATTTAAAATTAAAGCAATAATATTAATATTCTCTGCTCCACTTGTGGTTATACTTTTTTGTCCCCTTTCTTCCTCTAATCTTCATGATTTAGCAGATTGTTTTAAGCCATGCATTGTGCCTTTAAGACTTCTATTTAAATAACATTTTGCATGGAGGTTGAAAATGAACACTAGGCAGCAATAATCATTAAGATTTCTGTTATTTACTTTACGAAACACTTCCTGATTAGCTGAAGATTGCTGTACACAGAATAGCCAATTTGTTTTTGTTTTTAACAAAGCATTACAAAATTGTAAGCCAATGATGAATCATATATTATCAATCCCAAGATTTGGGTTACAAAATGTCATTTAGATTTGATGTAAAAAATAAATTAACCCAAGTTTGAGTTTGTCCATATTTGACCCAGTCCTGGGTTAATACAACCCATGATTTTTATTGTCTACTGTTACTGTGTGTTAAACTAAAAGTCAGAAAATATTACACAGAAAATATTTAAAATTAAAGCAATAATATTATACATTCTCTGGTCCACTACCCTTTTTGTCCCCCTTTTCTTTCCCTCTAATATTCAGGATTTAGCTGATTTTTTGAAGCCATTGTGCCTTTAAGACTTCTATTTAAATAACTTTCGCATGGAGGTTGAAAATGAACACTAAGCAGCAATAATCAATAAGATTTCTGGTATTTACTCTACAAAACACTTCCTGATTAGCTGACCATTTCTTTACACAGAATTGCCATTTATTTGTTGATTTACTATTATAAAGCATTGGGTTACAAAATTGTCTGTCTTTGACCCAGTGCTGCATTAATATAACCCAAGATTTTATTGTGTACTATTACTATGTGTTAAACTAAAAGTCAGAAAATATTACACAGAAAATATTCAAAATTAAAGCAATAATATTATAATTCTCTGGTCCGTTTGTGGTAATACTTTTTGTCCCCCCTTTCTTCCTCTAATCTTCAGGATTTAGCAGATTGTTTTGAAGCCATTGTGCCTTTAAGACTTTTAAATAATTTTTTGCATGGAGGTTGAAAATGAACACTAAGCAGCAATAATCATTAAGCTTTCTGGTATTTACTCTACGAAACACTTCCTGATTAGCTGACCATTTCTGTACAGCAAATAGCCAATACTTTTGACGAAGCATTGGGTTTCAAAACTTCCTCATTGACCATTTCTGTACACACAATAGTGGTTGCTGATGTAAAAGTGGGCAGTCTGGTATTGAAATATGTCAATACATGAAAAGAAAATGTGTGACTGTGGATAATTACCACCAAAACATTGGTTTTCTGCACACCTATACAGTCTTTTAGTGGTTAATTTGGTAACACTTTGTTTTAATGTAAGGTTCATGCCAATAACAAGCTATTTACTAAGGCTACTTATTTAATAAACTACTAGCTAGTGTTATTAAAGTAGTACACTCAAAACTTTACTTTTGTTGCTCGTTCAAACTACTAAAATGAGTGGAAACAACATAATTCTTACATTTTTGTTTGGACAACTTATTTTGTTTTGTGTTGAATCCATTTAAATTTAAGTTGGCTAATCAATTTGTGTTGAGACAATATGAAGGAATTGTGTGCTTATATTAGTGTTATTAGAGTGTAGTTGGGTTTAGTTATTGGATGGGATTAGGGATGTAGAATACAATCATACTTTATAAATACCTACAGTACAGCAGTTAATATATTATTAAAAGGCAGGAAATAAGTTAATAGTATGAATAGTGACAAACTAAAGTACTAGCATTAAATCAGTGATCTCCAGTGACACTATTAAGTTAAATAAGATATTCTGTGACATCTACACTCTCAGAAATAAAGGTATAAAATCTGTCACTGGGGCTGTACCTTTTCAAAAAGTGCACTTTTATTCCAATCAGGTCCACATTTGTACCTTAAAGGTGTATATTTATACCTAAAAAGTACAACTGTGTTTTGCATAGTACCCTATATGTACAAAAGTATACCCTTCAGGTACAAAAATGTTCATTTAAGGTACCAATGTGCACCTGTAAGGTACAAAAGTGTATTTTTTTATAAAGGTACAGCCCCAGGGACAGCTCTTGTACCTTTATTTCTGTGTGTAAGATGAGCAGACACAAGATTCTTCTTTCAAGTTTGAAGGAAATGACAATGTAATCGAATTTAAGGAAGGACAAAAAAATACTCTAGGTCAACTGAGGCACTGCATGGCAAAAGTTACAGTTCCTCTTTTGGTGTATGTGTGTCACACAAGCTGCCTTCAAAAGTGACGACATTTCAGGAAGTGGCCGTAGCTGCAGGTGGGTGGAGTAAAAGCAGAGACAGACAGAGATAGAGAGAGAGAAAGAGAAGCCGGTATGAAAGCTGAGACTTTGTACTGAGAGAACCGGGGGCAGAGAAACACAAACAAAAGAGTTGGGCCTGTGCTCCACTGACAGAGAGAAAGAAAGCAGAGTGTGTAAGAGTGTGAAAGTGTGTTTTTGTTTGTGTAAATGGACACACCCATTGTGTGACAGAGTTTGTGCTGCTGTAAACTCAATGTTTCTGCTGCAGTCAGTCAGAACAGGTGTGCTGACTCTTTCTCTCTCTCAGTACACCTGTACACCTGATCTGGCTCTGAGCTGCTGTTGTGTGTGATTGTTCAGGCCGTAGGTGAAGCCGGGGACTGGTCTAGATGGATGTCTACTGACGGGCTGCTTCATGTCTGCCGTGAGAGGGCTGAGCAGCTGGAGGTGTGTCTGCACAGAGCACAGGTCAGCCTGGAGGACTCGAGACAGCAAGCGCAGGACTCAGACATGCAGCACAACATTGAGCAACAACTGCACACCTGCCAGGTGCAACACGCACACACACACACACACACACACACACATAAAAAAAATGTTAACGCCTGTTTTTTGCTATTTAATATTTTAAAATAATGTAATGATTGAAAAATGTTACAAACATCATGTATAATTGTACTTAGCATTTCTAACTATGTTTAACAATACAATATGTAAACATTATATGAATACAGTTGAAGTCAAAATTATCAGCCCCCCTCTGATTTTTTTTTCTTTTTTCTAAATGATGTTTAACAGAGCAAGGTAATTTTCATAGTGTTTCCTATAATATTTTTTCTTCTGGAGAAATTCTTTTTTGCAGTTTTTAATAATAAAAAAAAAACATTTTAAGGTCAATATTATTAGCCCTCGATAGCATTATTTGTTTTCGATTGTCTACAGAACAAACCACTGTTATACATTAACTTGCATAATTAACCTAGTTAACCAAATTAAAATGATATGGGTCACGCTTTACAATAAGGTTTATTAGTTAATGTTAATTAATGCATGTACTAACATGAACAAACAATGAACATTACATCTACTACTATTTGTTCATGTTAGTTAACGTTAGTTAATGAAAATATAGTTGTTCATTGTTAGTTCATGTTAACTCATGGTGCATTAACTAATGTTAACAAGCATGGACTTGGATGTTAGAAATGCATTAGTAAATGTTCAATTATGATTAATAAATGCTGTACATGTGTTGTTCATAATTAGTTCATGTTAGTAAATGCATTAACTAATGAACCTTATTGTAAAGTGTTACCATGATATGTACTGTCATCATGGCAAAGATAAAATAAATTAGTTATTAGAAATGAGCTATCACAACTGTTATAATTAGAAACGTGTTGATAAATATCTTATCTCCGTTAAACAGAAATTGGTAAAAAAATAAAATAAACAGGGAGGCTAATAACTCAGGTGGGCTAATAATTCTGACTTCAATGGTAAATATATACAAACACACATTCACAAGAGTAGCAGAGAGGAAGTGAGATGTCACACTTTATATATTTGTCTCTGTTAGAAAGGCTCTCGTCATCACTATTTTACATGCAAACTTTTCTTTTTCATAACCTACATTAAGCATTACTTTTACAGAGAAGTCTGACAACTGAAGTATTTTCTTCCCAAGTTTTAGAAGTAATGTTCTTTTAAAGGGGTGGTCCACAATGATATCATATTTTAAATTTTAGTTGATGTGTAATGTAGATGTGTGAACAAAAACAACATCTCTGAATGTAAGATGCTCAAAGTTCAATGCAAAGGGAAACATTGGCTTTTACAGAGTTAGCTTAGCAAAGCCTACAGCCAATGAATTTGGGGACTACAAAAAATACATTTGAGTTAATGCGATCATAAACCCTTTAGGTTATGCGCATTCATCATGCACATGCAGTGCGTGGCCAGAGGCACTGTAATGTTATAGCAGAGAAAGTTAAAATGGCATCCAAATGCTGCTTTTCCACAGAGCTTCTTCTGTTTCTGTATTTGGGCTTCCAAAGGACACGACACAAAGACAGAAGTGCCTAAAATTTAATTTTAATTGTGTTCCAGAGAATTTAAAATACTATATAGCATTTGACAAAGGAGAACATCCACAATCTCTCCCAGTTCAGTGGTGAGTTTGGTTAAAAACTCCTCCAAACGACAAAGCTGTTGATTGTGAACCACAACCTGCAAGTATTTTTATTTGTTAAAATGTATCAATTACATGTGCAGTTTCTAGCATTACCGCTATGTTGTAGCAATAA